>NC_045776.1:11164696-11467727 GCF_008692025.1 Phocoena sinus | reverse complement strand
AGTCTACTTCCTTTCCTCTACCTTCATATCAAAAAATCCTTTCATGGTATTAAGGCAGCAGGTGTAACAGGCATTTCATCTATCTATGTGGAATGGGGAAGTGTTTGGATCAGGTTCCAGAGAGGGAGAAGTGTCCTAATTTTCACTGAATATGGGTCCTGTTCTGCTGTTGTATTTACCTCATACTCCAACTCTGTCCAAAGAGAAAATTGAGAGATACGTGGGAGGAGAGAGCCTTCTTCGAGCTGGGTGTCTCATAAAGTTTCATATGAATTGAATAATCATGTTATTGTAAATAGAAAGCAATTTTAGTCATGAAATGAGGTTTCCTTTTACCAGAGAGAGGCAAGAATGGAAAGAACACAATTTGTACCATTCACTTTTTGATGGTAATAGAATTATAATTAGATAGATCAGTTGTACCCAAATACATACCATGATGTTCAGGAAAGAAAAACTCAGTAATTATGTGTATATTGTGCTACTGTCCCATTAGGAAATAGAAGATCACATTCCTAGAAGAGCTTTCAATTAACACCAATTATGTATTATCATATATCTAGTTTCTTATAGAGCCATTGATTGTTAATATGGTACGATTAGTCCTTAAGTATGTGATAAATATTCTACTAACTGTTTAATGCTGTTTGGCATTCATTACCAATGAATAGTCATTTAATTAGTGCCAACTTATTCCATGGCAACAACACAGCTGAAGTTTTCTCGCTTCTCTGTGAATATATTCAGCTTTCTCTATCTTCACCTCCCAAGAAGACTTCAGCCTTTATAGTGACACCCATTTAAAGAAATATCAATATATGTTGACAGTGTTATAGTTTATCTTTTTAAAGATGTTATTGTTTTATAAATAAAACATTTATTTAGAATATAAAATATATATTAGAATTTAAAATATAAAATATTTAGAATATAAAATATTTTAGAATATACATTATTTATTTTTAACCCTAACTGAGAAATTATGAACAATGCTTCTGCTTCCTTTTCATCCTTAATTCATAAACTACAGCTACTCTAAAGAAAGCAAACTAAATTCCATAATTACAAATCAATATAAGTGCACCAGGATGATGTCACCCCTTCAAAAGACAATAGAAAGTGCAAAAGTTAAATGAATATAGCAAAGAAAGGTATTCATTTGACTCTGAAATAGTGTGAATAAATTATTCCTGAAACATAGTTGTTTCTCAGAGGAAAGGTAAAAGTTACTTGGCAAAGGGCAGAAAGGAGCAAATGTATATGGTCATAGAATTTTCAGATTCTATCAATATAGCTGACATAAGCAAGGGGTTGAAATCTAGGGAATGAGAACCCAATGATTTCAAGATTCTACTATTATCTTCACTTCCTTTCAATTTATACTTTATTTCATGGCAGGTGTTATTATTTATAAATATCTAACATGAAGACTGACATGAAATATGAAAACCACCTGGAAGGTGTTAGAGATTTTTAAATGACGGTCACTATCATTAGTTTTTCAGTCTTTACAGGCGCTTTGTATCAAACCAGGCATGTTGATTTCTTGATGTATTTTACTTATTTCTGAACATCTATAACTTTACATGTGGATGCATATAACTGTTATTCTAAGTAAGTAGTAAATAGGATGAGATTAGAAGCTAGTCTTTTTATTTCTTAGATGGAAGTTAAAATACCATGCACTTTGCCCACCTCCCCCCAAAAAACCCCCACAACTCTTCTAAGACAAAACAAATGGACAGAGGAGTACACCTGCAACTTAAAACACAGTAGCAGCTCTCTTAAAGGAAATCCTCCTCAAAATAGTTTCTACTGATTCTTTTACAGTCTTGCTTTCAGTTGTAGTCCTGACAAACTCATTTGTAGCCACACTGTGGTGATGTGCAAGCTTTAGGTTTCTATCTCACAATTTTCTTTACTATCTATCATTTTTCGTATTTTGATGCATTGTTTTATCTTCCTGTTGCATATCATAAAGTTGACCTCATTGAGGACATCAGAGAAAGTCCAGGATAAGAGATAAAAACCATAAAACATTAATATGTATTTGTACACTAATTAGGAAGGGAACAATTTTCTTCAACAGTCTTTAGGGTCCCTGGTTAGGTCTGAAAATTAAACTGACAAAGACAGATTAACAGGAGAAAAGCATATATATTTATTTAATCTATGTAAATTTTATGTGACACAGGCACTGTCATAAGGAAATGAAGACTCAAAAAAATGGTCGAACCTTAGTATGTTTATGCTAGATTTGATGACAAGTGGAGAAATACGGCAGGTCAAAGAGCATGAGGTAATTGTAGCAAACGGGGAAACATAGCAAGGCTTGCTTGTTTCGAGTCTTCTCAGTGTCCCTTTGCCTTCAGAGATAAGGATGCTCCTTTCGGCAGGGTATAGAGAGCACCTGCCACATAAAGGCTTTATGAAGGTCAGAGTAACCTTCTTGCTTCTGCCATTTTCTCAAACTTCTTCAGCTTAAAATAGTCAGTAAGCTAACTTGCCATATTTTGAGGTAGTGGGTCCTGAACTCCATCAATTAACATATACTATGTAAGCAAATTCTTAGCATACCTAGAAAAAGAATGAGTAATTAAAGTTACCTGGATTTTATGAAGGACATTTTAATGAGGAAGAAACTTTTGAGGCTGGGTATTGAAGACAGGTGGAAAGGAAGGAAACAGAGGCCCTCGAGCTCATGCAGAGATAACACTACACCAGTTCTGTTCACCACCCACCTCCCTGTTATTTTGTTCATTTAAAGTTAAGCACGCTTTTTTTCTCCCCTTCTCTCCCCAATACACACACTCACTCACTCACAAATGACCTCTTTTTTTCTGCTTTATTGTGATGCTTTTAACCTCAGAGCAAAGAGTAAGTAATTTATCTTCCACATCTGCTGTATTGGACTAAAACCAAAAGTGTTGTAATTAATTTTAAAATAGCCAAGTACTATAAAGAAAAGACATATTTTTAACTTTCTTTATGTACATAGTTACGGGTTATTTTAAAATATAAAAATCCCTGTAATACCACATAACTCCCTCCAAGATAAGGAATGTGTGAATGTGTGCATGGATATGATGTGTATAGGTGTATGTGTTTGGATATATGTATGAGTTTATATATGCATATGTTTAAGGATATATATATATACCAGGATAGTCCCTAAAAGGGTGTGGGAGAATAGACAACTCAACTAGCCAACTAGGGCAGTCCCAGCAAGGATAAGTGCACTAGGAAAGAGGCTACGTGGGGCTCAACCCTTAAATGTGTTTTTTGGCATACCATTAAAGACAAGAAAATGATACTGAGTTACACTGATATTCAGAAAAGTGGTATCCCCTGTAGCCCTCTTACAGGACCAGAACATAAATGTATTATTTTGGGGGGAGTGATATTTGTTTTCATATCATAGAATTTATTAGGTGATTTAAACAGAATTTTTTAGTTTGTCATTTAAATGCATGAAAAATGAAGTCATCCTTTCATACCTCTAGGTCGATGTTACAAATTTTGAGACATGATAAAAATGACAATAATTTTCTTTCATAAATGGTTATAAGAAAACAAAGGTGATCCTTTGCAGATAAATGCCGGTTTTGCACCTAGGTTTCTGTTTGGTGCCAGAAAGCTGAGAAAAATATGTAGAACGTTCTATTAAAATATCTATTCTTTCCACCAGTCTTCATGAATGCATACTTTTTGTCTTATGCTATCCATTTTCTTCTGTCCTCCTTTAATCTACTAAAGTTTAAAATGATTGGTCATTTGTCAGTTTAAAAATAATTGAGGTCAATTGTTCCCTGCAGGACATGAAATAGTTAATAATTTCTTGGAGCTTGGTGTACTTAGGCTAGGTGAAAAAGCAGCAAGACACTGGCAGAGTTTGGGAAATAAAATTCCCATGAAGAACTCCACATTCCCAGATGGCTAACAGCACTGAAACATGTGTCCATATTCAGCAGGAGATTTTTAGGCCTATTGATGTTTCCAGGCAACTGGTATCAAAATAATAACTTTAAGTCACGGAGAAATACTGTAATCGGTGCAAATCATTTATCTCTGAAAGAGGTGCATTTATAGTGATAGTGTAAGTAAAATGGGTATCTTGTGCACTTACTCCAAATTTAGTCTCATAGTTTGCATAGTTCTAGATGTTGTTTAATTCCCCTCCAAAGAGGTAAATACATGTTCTTCTCTTGAGTTGCCATCACACAGCAAAGGTAAATAGTCCTCTGGCTCACAGGATGGGTATAATGGTTAAACTCTGACTTAGAAAGAATTTCAGTGTCAGAGATTTACCCAGAGTCCTCTCCATTCAGTTGGTATAAAACATTACATTATATAACATTTAACATTGTTTTGTCTTCCTCCCTCTCCCTCTTCGCCCCCTGCCATCTCTATCTTCTCTCATTTTTTTCACGTTAACTAAAATAAAGCAACCATCCCTACTCTAGTCGTTCCCAAAGTAGAGTTTTCTGAATGTTTGAGTTGAGACACTGTGTAGAATTGGCTAAAAGAAATTTAATGAAGGAAAATGACTTTTGCTAAGAGCAGGTTTCCTAAATTTAATTTTCTACATTTATTTCTAATCATATTCTTCATTATGTCTTATGAAAAACATAATGTTTTTATGTAATGCTAATTAATATGTAAATTAGCCTCCAGGATAGTCTAGAAAATTATTGCTTACCCTATTATGTAATTTTAATGACATTTTAGAATTCTAAAACACCAATACCTTATTAGCTTCAAAGTGGGAGACTGAGGCATTTACAAAGGAGAACAAGAGTTCTTGATAGATACCTTCCTTCAGACAGAGATTGAGAATAGCTTCTCATACTCTGAAAGTGTGGGAGGGAAATAAATGAAACATGCCGCTGAACTCACTGTTGTGCTGAAAAGTCTTTGCCACAGATGCTAAAGGTCACCTTGGATATTCAGCTGCATTTGACTGTTTACATGCTGGAGTGGGGAGGATCCACAGGTCAAAGGTTTCCAGCACTATCAGAGGCTGTGCTGCCATTTTATAACAAACATTCTGTGATGGGCCTTTACCCATAACTTCAAAACAACATATGATGTCTTCATTTTCATGTCACGATGAAGAAAGGAATGCAATATCTAATAAAATAATATGCCTTAATATGTAAATAATTGTGACCAGAACAAATGTGGATGAAAATGGTATAGGACCTTGGCTCCACATGTCCAGACAGTCTGCTTTAAATAATCTGTGGTGGAGCCTGGGAGTTAGAATTTGTTAAGGACTTTCCAGAAGATTCTGATAGATAGCCAGTGTTGAGCTGATTGGTATAAAATACACGTAGAATTCCTTTGACGGTGACAGCCATGAATCTGCTGGTATATATTGATGACTCCAATGGGACAAGCTATGTTGCATCGCTGATGTGATTATCTGAAATTATGAACATCTCTTAAAGGTATTTCTAATAAAACAATGCATAATCTCCCTTTGATTTAAAAAAATATATTCATATTAAACTCTATAATGAAGTCTGGATATTTATATGTAAAATTAATTTCTGTTCTATTATCACGTGATTATACACACATATGTCACCATAATGCTGAAAAGGATATCAAAAAATTGAAGAGGAACATACTAAGATGTTCCTTAACCTAGTTGCCACGATTATATCCTCAATCATGGAGAAAAGCAGAAATACCCCCATAGTTCTGCAAATAGCTCCTCAGGTGGTATTGTTGTTGAGAATCATAGGGAAAATCTATTGCATTAACTGAAAAATATATTCCTTTCTAGAAATAAGTCATCTATAACAAACATTACTTGAGTTACATTTTTTTCTTCTTGCTTCCACTTATATAAAAGTATTCATTGTATTTTCAGTTCCTCATTTTACGCACACCTAACTTATTTTCTTACATTTGCTTTGTCTCTACTAATGGCATGTTTTAAGAGCTCACTTTCCAATTTCATCTATATATTAGCCACAACTTTATGTTTAAAAAAAGTAGGATTATATGGAAGTCTTATTGATTTCAATGTGGAAGCTTCTTTGATTTTGCAGTTTGGATATTAACCCATGCCAAATCATTGACATATTTGACGTCTTACATTAACTCTAATGAGATATAGCTCATTAGTTTGAATTAATTTGTTTGGAGTATATATATATTCCATATATTCACACAAGAATATATATGGCACATTACCTGCAATTTCAAAATTCTATATACCTATATACGATAGTTCTCATTTTAGTAATGTTAATTTCTTCAGTAATTAACATCATGTGGTTAATTGTGTCTTCAATATGGCTATGTGCCTAAGAAAATGTAAGAAACAGTCTGGCAAATTATCACGCATGTGTGTATCCTTCTTCCATAGATGAAGGACCAGAACTGAAATAGATTTCACACTGAGATTCTAGCATAAAATGAACTGCAGTAGTCAAGACTGATTTTTATCTTGGACTAGATCCTCGGTAGTTTCTAGTTCACTTGTCATGGAAAAAAATAAATATGTAAATTAACGTAAGAAGCCTCAATAATTAAGAGATTGTAGTCATTTTTAGTGTTATTGGTTTTTCTCTTGTACATTAGTATTGCATTGTTAATATCCTCCTGGTTTATAACTGATTTTGTATCTATTCTCCAATGCAGAATGCAACAAATGCAGAATGATCTACTAGAGGTTCCCACTTTAGAAGGAAAGGATTCATTTGAAATTCCTCTCAAATGGTTGTTTAACAAGTTAATTTATTGTTTGCTAGTTGGTTCACTGGTTTGTTTTTTTTCTGTTGCCTTTTTTCCTTCTAGTTTGTGAAGTAGTCACAATGTATGTTAAATGCTAGCCTATTTAATAGATTTGATGAAGTGAGTTTTCCTTGGAAACATTAAGGTCTGATTAAAATACTCATCTGGAGATTGAAAAATATAATTCTGGCAAAAATGAAAGTGATTTTTTTTACTAAATGGGAAGAATGCAGGCTTTTGAATCAGTCAGACAAAGTTACAAACTCCAGCTCTCTAGAGCCTAAGGATAAACATAACCTTGGCAAATTTTGTACCACTCTAATCTTAATTTCCTCAAAAGTGAAGTAAGGATAATAATATCAGCTTTATGGAGTTTTTGTGAGAATTAGAGATAATATAAAGTGCCTGATACTTGGTAGATTCTCAATAAAGGATAATAAATAACACATATTAAATGGCTACCATGTGTATTTAAACATTACAATTGCTACCCAAATATGAAAAGTTATGACTTGTGAATTTATGCCTATGTATATTTTTTAAATGATAATCCTGAATGTATGCCTGTGTATATTTGATTTAAATATAATCCTTACTTTAGTGTATGAAAATATATCTTCATTTATTTTGTTTATACCCTAACCCTTCCTAAAGTTAGAATCTTAGAGATTTTTTAATTAATATATATAACAGCACTATCTTTAAATAACTCATGAACAGATGATTGAAGATTTTAGGTTATTATTTAAGACATTCATTATTTAACCCTCCTACATAAAGTCCAAATATGGCAGGTTTTACTAAGCTACATAGGTAAATGTTTGTATTCATTCATTTAACAATTATTTATTAAGCACTTATCTACGAAAAGTTTTGTGTGTGAAATTCCTAAGTGACTTCCATTTTTGCTTGGGAAGCAGATGTTGAACAACAAAGCATGAAATATTTTATTAAAATTGTAGTAAATGTTAAGAAAGTAATGCAGGATGTTATGAGAAGTTTATAATGAAGGCTCTAACATAATTTGGTGGGGGTAGATAAGGCTTCTTTGAAGAAAATATATCTGAATTGAGCTAAGAATAATTTGTAGACATTAATCAGGTGAAAATGTAAGTGTGTTGTTGGAGGGGGACTTTCTAGGCAGAGGTACAAAATGAACCAATATCTTGAGGTAGCAAAGAGAAGAGCAAGATGGAGGAATTTCACGAAGGCTAATGGAACTGGGAAGCAGAGTGAAGATTAGAGTTCTTTAAGAGGCTGGTGGTTTTTCAAGGCAGAGGAAATGCAGGCTCCTGTAATGTTAAGGATTTCTTTTTTCTTTATCTCATGAGCAATACTGAGCCACTGGATTGTTTTAGGCAGGAAAAAAAGAGGAATCTTAAGAATGAAAACAAAGGATATTTTAGGTGTAGCTAGACAGGAGTAGAAACATACCAGAAATATGGAACTATAAAATTGATAGGAATTAATGAGAAAAAGTGGTGTACATGCAAAGGGGGAACTAAGCTCGTGGAAACCCAGTCTACACACTGAAGTTCTGTTCACACTTCTGGAGCACTGACCCTCCCTTGGGACTAGTGCTACACACATAGGTAGTCTCATCTCTCCTGTGGATGAAAACTCCACGGAGAAGCCCCAAGCATATTTTCGAAGCAGGCTCTAGGCTATTTGGACAGGGAATCTGGGGCTCAGGTAGCTAACACACGGTCTAAAAGGGCTTGGGTGGCAAAGTCTGGATGGGTACACACCTTTGGCCTACAGATGCCTTTCCCTGTGAAGGATACAGGCCCAGACAAGGGCTAGAGTGGGGTGCTGTAAAACGAGGTGCCCAGAGCAAGTGCCACTGCCATCGGGGTTATTGTAGCCATTGTTCCAGTGTGTAGTGATATCACACCATGGTTTTGTATGGCATTCCCCTGATGAGATTGAGAAACTTTTCAGGTTTGTTGGTCTTTTGGATATTCTCTTTTGAGATGTAGCTATTCAATTTTTGTGTGTTTTTCTTCCTAAGAGAATGCCTGATTTTTAAGAAATTTAATTATATGAGAATATGTATATGTGTATATATATGTATGTGTGTGTGTATATTCTTGCTATAATCCTGTTATTACAAATACCTTCTCCCACTTGTGGCTTTCCTTTTTACTCTCGTAATGGTGTGTCTTTTTAATGCAGTCTGATTCATCACTTTCTTTCCATATGGTTATTTAGAAACTTTTGATTTACCTTTAATACAGAGATCGTATGGAAATTATACAACTTGAATAAAAACTATCTGAACAGTCAAGTTCAACATATTCCTTCACCAGCTTTTGCTAGCAATTCCTTCATATGTTGTTGAGTTGCTGTGAATTGCTCTTAGGCTATAACTATCCCACTTGCATCCATGTGATTCACTCGCTAACCTCAGCCTACAAACACTGCATTCTTCTTCCACATGTGACGACCATACATTCATTCACACCTGCTCATGAACTCACACACATATGTTCCCATATACACACACTCAAGCACAAACTCAGGTGCTTACACACTCCAGTACTCTCATACGCAAACACATACTCCCACTCTGATAAATACACACACAGTTTCTCTAGTTTAGAGCAAGTGAGAGGTTATTACTCTTAGTAGTTTTTCTCTTAAAATTTTTAAAGATTCCTTTACCTATGAAATCATATTGATTTTGAAAGTTGCTTCTATATAGGAAATCTATCCCATCACCCACTCTAGTGCATCTGCTGACATTGTCAGAGAAGCCATTATGGCCAAAGCATCAGCTATTTTCTAAAATAGACTTATTCTGAGGCAAAGAGTATTATTAGCACGTGAAGTAGAAATCAAAAGAAAAATGTTCATGTGTTAAATTTGTTACAAATGAGTAAAATTGAATTGCAAAGGCAGCTCAAGTTATACCATGGGTTAAGTAGACTACTGACCTGTCCTGAGAATTGGACATTTTAAAACATCTCCTATAAAGGAAAATATGCCATGATTTCCAGAGAACTGATTTACAAGTAGACTTTTTAATATAGAAATAAATGTATCCCAAAAATAAACTAATTATGATCTCAAAAGTATTCATTAAATATTTAGCAAGCCTACCTTTTTGTCATTCAACTTGGAATATTATCAAGGTGTCATTTATGTTTATGAAGGGAAATATTGATATAGAAAATAAACAGGGATATAAGAACAGGGCATGTGCTTTCTCAACTCAAGAAAAGACATATGCCAATTTCCCATTCTTAAAGCATCCCCTGTGTTCATATCTCTGCCTGGCCTGTTGAATTTACTGTATGGATTTCATGACAGGTGTAAATGGCAAGATTAAACAGGGGCGACAGTTCAGCCAGAATTTCATGGTAGATTGTTCCTAAAATGTTTGCCTTTGTTCTGTTGTTTGCTTTTGGTTAAGAGCTGGGCCCTTGAGGTTCACAAAGATATGCCCTAGAGTCTGTTGTCCTTCCAACTTATCACCTGACAGCACTGATTGTACAGTGTAATTAAAAGTCAAAGCTAGCTTTGGCGATATATACTCTGATGAAGGAGCCATCTGAAATTAGGACTTAAATAATGAAGAGTTCAGGGACACGGCGGCTGGTATTTGTTATACATTTTAATAGCAGAAGTTTGCAGCTAATTGGAGGCTAACTAAACTCCTTGGACATATTTCAAGTCACGTCAGTTAATTTTGCTCCCTAAGGAACCTGATAGGACATGCAGCTTAGTACTGCTTTTTTCTATCTTAATTACCACATTGAGTTGTGCTAATATAGATTTACTTTGGATGTTCTATGATTATAACCAGGCAAACATTGTTGGCATTTGTTTTCAATTTTATGAGCTCAGACTCTCACCCAACATTAAAAAATAATTGTCAATTTACAGATAAATTGAAATATTTTGAAATTATTGAAATACCATTCAAGTGTGCAATTGGTAGAAATTTATATTTATTGAATATCGAGACAATTTTAAAAAGTAAAAATGACAACTCAAGTGTTACTTCAAAGATTAGATTTACATGTTTTCATGGTTTCAATATTCAATTGATTCTAAGTCAGGATGTGCTAAATCCAGCTCATAAACACATGCTCAGATAGAATGCACCAAATTTTTAAATAATAGAGAAAGCTAAAAACAAATTAATTTAACCCTGAGGAGCATTGTATACTCTTCTTTAAAGCAGAGTTTGAGTCAGGAAATTGTGTAAATTTTGCTTACTACACTTGAAATTCCTAAGATATTTTCTAAAATACTTTGCAAAGCAGTTCACAAAACCTCATGAGCTCATACATTTGAAATAAAAACAGCAGATTTCCTGGAGTGCAAATTTTGATTATAAGATTAATTTGTATTTTAACTTTGAAGAATGTTTTTAAAACTTTTTTGTGTTAAATTTTTATCATTTTAAATAATTCTTTTTTTTTAGCTTAGAATACTTTGCCTCCATTGCAAAAATAAAATGTTTTGGCTTAAAGCTAGATTAAGACAGTTGTTCAACTGAATACTCTTATCATTGTTTATATAGTTTGTTAATACAGAATTATGATGTTTCATTGGAAGTCATATATCATGAGACCCAGGAATCATAGCCATCACTTCCTCTGAGCCCCTGATTTCCTTCCTTCGCTTCCAAAAAGTAACAAGAAAGGAATAATGTATGAAATTAAAGCCTATAAGTGCATCAATTCTTACCTTATGATGCTATTATATTTTTCTGTCCTTAAGCATGTGAAATATCATATTTTAGTAGTGCTTTTGTATACCAGAGGGAACTCTTGGTCATAAGGCAATTAGGTATAAGCAGAATAGGTTATTGAGTGAGACAAAGTGCTAAATTAAAACACACACACACACAACTGAAAATTCCATTATGGATTTAATCTAAATAATCCTGTTCAGTGCACTCACTTGTGGGCATAAACGAATAATCCTGTCTTCCTTTTCTAATCCACATACCCAATAAAATACTTCCACAAAGAAGTATTTGTGGGAAAGGAAAATAACCACAAAGAACAAGGCAAAAATTGCAAGAAAAATGGGCTTCAGGAAAAATATATACCTGAGTTCAATACCACCTCAGTGTGAGTTTGGAAAATTACTTAGTCCTTAATATTTGATTTTCTCATCTGGAAAAAAATGGGTAAAAATACTCAGTGCAGGAAATTGTTGAAACTCTAATGAGGTGCTAATGCAAGAGGCCTGGAGAATACGTTGGTCCCTTCTTCTCTTCTAGATAAGAAATATTCTATATATAAAAATAAGAACTTCAGAAATTAGAGGACGTTTAAGAGATTTATTTTCATAAGCCATTTTTCAAAAAGATCATACCTAAAATGTTGTTTGTAAAAGACTGAAAAATATCTTTTACTTTTAAAATTCTCCAGTCAAGGATTTCTCCCACTTCGGTGGTGAGTAGCCTTCATGAGCCTCCTTGTAATTAACCGAACAATCTCAGGCTGAACTTCTCTAGTCTCTCTACAATTGATCTGGAGAAAACGTATCATCATTTTCTGTTCAAAAGCCCTTTGCACACTCAGAGAATATTATTTGGACACTTCTAAGCTATCTAAAATTCTGGCTCAAAAATGCTTTTTATAAAATCAGAGAATAACAGCTTCAGGAAAAAGTCAAAACAGCAAACAAAACTAAACAAAACTGACATCCTTCCTGATTTCAGAGACTAAAATACCAGAGCCCCAACTTAGAGAAGGAAAATAGGTAAATGTATTTTTAAAAGTTATCTGTGGTCATGGCTCCCCATGCCAACATAACTAGATGAAAAGTAAGAAAAAAATCACTTTGACATTTTGGATATTTTGGGGTTTTGTCTAATAGAAATGTAGTGTAATGGAATGGATATATCAGGTTTTGATATAAACAGATCTGAGTTTGATTCTTGGCTCCTGTTTTTTTCATATTTAGAATTTGTTTAATATTGTCTACTTGTATTATTCTATTAAGAATTAAGTATCATTCTAAGAATTATGTAAGTATGACAGCTGAGATCTAGATAGACACATAGCTGATACAAAATGCCCCTCTAGATTCTGTGTTTCAGATCACTAGTCTCTAGATTTTTATGGTCTCTTTTTTATTTGCTGTACTTTTTAATTCATCATCATCTGATGTAATAGATCTCTCTCTCCTTTTTCTTTTCCCATTTGAAGTGGCTTGTAGGCAAGACAGAGCAGATGATTCCTGTTTGAGAGTTATGGTAGCAAGGAGCCATTGGATAGGAAATCTCACTGCTCTCATTGGTTATTAATTTCTGTAAGGACTAAAGGCCTACAAAATAGCACAATATTTCCCTTCTTTTCTGTCCTTCTGACTTCTAAGACTCTGGTATTATTATGTCTAAATCACTATACCTGTTATATTTAATAGTTTATTCTAGGTATTTATTTTAGGTGTGTGCCTGTTTGCTTATTTTTTTGTTGTAATATATGTTGATATAGGTGTTGGTATCTTTGATAAGTTTGACAGACAACTTAGTTTTGTCTTTTTTAAAAAGAATTTCTCTTAAACTTTTCCATACAATTTAAAATAATATATTGGGTACTTAACATTTTTGTGTTCTAGAAGGCAATATATTATCTTTTTCTCATCCAAATTTAACCTCCATATTGCATGTCTGTATAGATCCCACTATTTCAATTCTGCTAACAACAAAAAGACCATAACTCTACCTACAAAACTCTTGATTTCTCTTTAACAATATCTTTAGCTGTGTCATATAATTTAAATTGTGCATTTAATTTCTCAAGAGCTATAAGTTCCAAATAAACAGGCCTAATTTTCAAGAAAAGAGATAAAAATTATTGGAAAATATTCCAATTTCTAGTGAAAGAATATGAAGAAAAATAAACAGAATTTTCTGAAGTGATATCAAACACTTTCTTGGTATGAAACTGGGGTCAGTTCTTTATCTCAGGCTTTTTCTATATATCCCCTGTCATTTATTTGAAACTATTATTTAAAATCCATGATTGGTACAGGTTTACTTTTCATGTCAAACAATTTTTCTGGCAACGATTAAAAATATATTTAGGGGCTTCCCTGGTGGCGCAGTGGTTGAGAGTCCGCCTGCCGATGCAGGGGACACAGGTTCGTGCCCCGGTCTGGGAAGATCCCACATGCCGCGGAGCGGCTGGGCCCGTGAGCCATGGCCGCTGAGCCTGCGCGTCCGGAGCCTGTCCTCCGCAACGGGAGAGGCCACAACAGTGAGAGGCCCGCGTAACGCATAAAAAAAAAAAAAAAAAAAATATATATATATATATATATTTAATTTAATGTGGGAAATTTTGATAATCCACAGTAAGTTTTGACTCTTCCCCTAGATATTAATATTTTGTGATCGAATGTGAGTGTATTCTTTACTATGCATTCATAGAGGTGCTTTAAATTTACCATTCATGGATTAATTACTTTTAAGGCATTTGCTCTTCTCAGTGTTTCCAAATCATGCACCCCTTCTCTGCTATTCCCTTCAGGAGACAGTCCCCTGGACTCCTCCTACTTACCAATGTGTAAAGAGCAGATCAAAATCCACCTCTACTGGGTTTTCTTCCTTGATTCATTGAAAATGCAGCCACGTCCAGAAATGATTTCTCCTTCTTTTGAATTCTCATGACAGTGCATTTGGTGTTTCCCTTAAGGGTGTTTTTCATGTTGGAAACATTATCAAACTCTCTTAGTGTGTAAGCCATTAAGGGGTCATTTCTTATTTAACGTGTATCTCCTAGATGCCCTCATCCAATGCTTCATACATCGTGGTTAGTAAGGAAATGTTGGTTGAAATAAATCATAGCAAGAGTAATACACTAATATTTTTAAGACATCTTGAAAAGTTATTTAATTCACATTTATCCAGTCATCTATTTCAAGAAACACACAACTGTAAATCAAATATCTTTCCTTAATATACAAAAACATTTAAAGAGTAGACAAAATCTTGGATGAATACAAGACTCTTTATTAAAATATGTCTATATTATCAGATTTGGGTAATTCCGAAGAATATAAAATATTGCATATCTCATTGTTCTGGCAGGATATTCCCAAACACACTGCCGTATCACTTCGAAATTTGTGTGATACAAAATGAAGTGATACTTACCATATCAAAGTTTTCAATCTACAAACAACAGACTCTGCTTTGTAAATCCAACAAATATTCATGGGAAAATCTATTGAAATTTAACATAGAGAAAAGATTAAATTTGACCTTAAATGTAATTGTATGCTTGATCAGAATCCAGTGACAAAAGAGAAAGAAAGATAGAAGCCAACACAGATACACACCTTTTGTATTAATACATACCAGTAAATATATATTTATTTTAATATATAATAAATACATTTATTTATTTATTTATTTTTGCATGTGAGATTCTGGAGAGTGGCGTTTGAGACAAACACTAAATCAGACAACTCACACGAGGCACTACAGCACTGAAGGAATTATAGATAAGACAAAAGTGCAAAATGAATTTTCATTTACACAGAATTTTCATTTCTGTGTAATTGTAAATCATTTTGTTCTGGAGCAAAATGATATAGCATTTAAGAGAAAAAAGGAAAGGTTGATGTTGTTTCAGTTGGCAAATAGGATAGTCATTTTTTCCCTGCACGGTACCGTATATTAAATATTTAAAACACCATTGTATCAGAGTGTGTTGCTAAATAAAAGGGTGAAATTTTGAATTCAATTTAATTTTATTTAAATATAGTTCACAGATGTTGGTAGGACAGATAGTGGTTAGGGTTTTCAATACAAACATCCTATGGATGTAGTGAGAAGCCAGCTTTATATTTCTGTGTAATTATTTCAATGGGTTATGTATATCGTATATTTTTTTAAAGTGACAGGACTAGAAATGAAGCCTGTGGATTGAAGAGCCAATGTATCAAAATATATAAGCTTGAATATTAACCCACTTTCATCAACATGACAGATGGTTTCTAGGCCAATGCATTCAGTCAGTGATATTACCAGTGCAATTCCAGCAGAACTGTTCCAGAGAACAACTGCCTCTTATATGCAGAGGATGGAGAATGGGTGTCTGCAGTTTCCATTTTGAGATCAAACAGCCACCACCACCTGCAGTGATACTCACCACCCATAGGGAGGTAGAGAGGGTTCTGGCATGGTTTGCTTGGCCATTAAGAGAAAGTTTTCATTTTTCTTCTCAAATGTTTTCCACATGTGAGTCGATTCTATATTATTATTTTTAATAATAGTCTTTATAATAACTCTCAAAAGTGTTATTTTGATAGAGCTGTGTACAATCACATTACATCCTAGTGGATATCAGATATTGAATGCAAAATATATCAATCAGTATGAAGATTCCATTAAGTAATTTTGTCTAAATTATAGCAGTTGCAGCAAAAATTGCATTATGTAGTTATATCACTGATTCGGTCAAAAATTAATAAATAACCTTCTTTGAAATACAATATATTAACTTTTTTTTCTCAACTATGCTTTTATTTTCCCTCATATACCACTTTGTCTTATTCTGCCTCTGTCTTCTACAGTTCCCTCTATTGTCTCTTTAATTCTCTCCATGGAATACTGCCAAGAAAAGCCTAGGAAGCTTCTAAATTTCCCAGAATCTCAGGATGAATTTCTTATACTTCATCATGAATACCACCATTAGACACTTCACAATTATCCCCTTCTATTCCAGGCAGCTTTATCAAATTTACTGTATTCTGAGTTTTCCCATGTGTATAGGGCCCTTCTATGTATAATGCCCTTTCCAACAAGTAAACTTGATGATGGGTAAATTTCTGATATTTTTTCTAACATATTTTCTAAGCATTGTCACATTCATAATTGGTTTATTAAAATTTTACTTAGGAAAGCCACAAAAATTAATGGATATTTATACATACTTAAATGATTCTCAACATAAATGAGCTTTCAGTCATTCTTTATATATTTTTCCGTAAAGGTATTACAATCTACTAGGAGTTCTAAAAACTCTACTTATGTGTACCCAAATTGCATTTGGTCTCTAAGAATTGCTTTTATCTCAACTACATTTCCTTTTTCATTCCATAAATAGTTGTAATATGTTATAGCTTTTCTATGACCTGATTTCAATACTGAAAAATTTTTATCTGAAATATAGTTTTGTTCAAATAATTCACATGGGTAGACAACAACAAAAATTGGTATTGAATGCCTACTAGGTGCTGTTCTAGGTTCTGATTTTTTTCTTTACAACTATTTTCCAAACTTGTAGTAATGTTGCTATTGTACTTTTATGATGTAAACATGCTTATATTATTCTCATAGTTCTTAGGGATGGGGAAAGTAGGGTGCCCTACTTTATTGTTACATTAATTGATTTTATTTTTTTTTTATTCATCACCCTATATACCACTTTTCTAAATTGTGAATCAGCAGTTCAGTGATGTCACTGTTTTTTCACAGGAGATTTTTTTGTACCACTAAATACAACTCTAGAGCCAAGAGTTATTTCTACATTGTTCTATTCATTATAGCATGTGCAGAATTTTAATTACCACAAAGAATGCAGATTTCCCCCAAGGGCACCCACTGTGGAAAATGTTTAAATGTAATCTTAATAAATCTTTTTATCCTTATTATTTAAAACATCCATCATTAAAACTTTGGGTTTTCCTGAAGTACTATTCCTTCCAGATCTCATTTCAGAAAAGTCATGCATGGAGAGAACAACAATAAAACGGGTCCAAAAACATTTTCGTTAAAAGTTATGAAGACATTTTCATAGTCTGCCACTTACCATTGTCTCTGCAAGCCAAGGACATTTTTTATGATTTTACAGTTATCTAATTTATTGTTTATAATATAGGGAGGTTCATTTATTCTCTAGGTATCTGAGCTTTAACTATCTTGGTGAGATTTTTATGAGTCACCCAACAAATTAAAAACATTTTAGGAAGAATGGAGAATGAAATAGAGAAATAAAGGGAGTCTGAAAAATCAGAAAATAGGAATATAGTTCCGGTAAAGCAACTTTAAGAATATATATATATAAAATCATGAGCCATCCATCTTTTATTTGTCTTTTTAAGTAACAACAATAATCCACAGTAAAGTTCTAGTTTTTCTTATCAAGCTTCAAACACACACAGAAATGATAAACAGTAATTTAGTGTATCTAGTTTACTAAATGCTAATGATAAATAAGCACACAAAAAGCAGATACTTTTAGTTGCAAAGTAAGCACTTTCTAATGTTATTAGATTTAAAGACACTATGTTTAAGCTCCACAAAACCACCTGAAAGTTTAGAATTGCATAAAATACAAAATGTTAAATTTTTGCTTACTTTGAAGAAACATATAAACTACAGCTGGAATATGTGTTGTTATGATGTTAATAGCCTTGGGTAGGAGGGCAACCAAGGCCCACCAGTTTGTCAGTTAAAGGCAAGAATTCCCAGGCCTTTAAAAAAAATAAATTACTCTTCCATTTCTCATTTATTAGCGGAATTTTGTAAAAATTCTAGGTCACCTGATGAGTTAGTTCATTTATTTTAATGATATATATACAGCAATCTATGAAAGATGAAAACCCTGTAAGCATAATGGGATTCTAAGTAGAAATGGTATTCCTGACAGCTATCTAGTAATCAAGCTTTGCAAAGCTGGGACTTGGAAAATTTGTTTTACTTTTCCCTCTTATGAACATTTTCAATTAAATATAAAGCATTTTTTTGCTTCGCATGGTGGTTTTAAACTGGTATTTCATCATTTGAAATAGGGCACTGGCTCTGGGTTATTTAGTATTTATTAATAATTTCCATTTTGACCTTTCCCAGGTTTTGCTATTTATTAGGTGTTTTTGCACTATTGCAGAGATGACTGAACAGAATTGGGGAACTTTTTTTGCCCTTTTTTAAAACTTCATACTTTAAATTATTTTTACATTGACCTTTAAAGTTGGTATGTAGCTATGATTTGAAAGTTCTGTTTAAAAACCACCCTGCTGAAAAATCAGACAATCCCAAAAGTTCAAAACAGATTGGCCAGCTGATGGCTGAAAGCGAAGGAAACCAGGCAGAAGAGAGAACTGAGAACAGAGAAAGGAGCCAAGATATGTCAGGGCGCAGGGAGATCTTCAGCATATTTGTCATGACTGTTTTTTTTTTAACATCTTTATTGGAGTATAATTGCTTTACAGTGGTGTGTTAGTTTCTGCAATAAAACAAAGGGAATCAGCTATACCTATACATATATTCCCTATGACTATTTCTTTTATAATTCCTTACTGACTTCGGAAGCCAGGAAGCACACCATGTGTAAATAAATTGTATTTGATGGAAAGTGACTTCTGAACACATCTGGGTATATATGGAGAGTGGGCATTTTATTTTTCCATTTGTTTATTCTACCTTGAATGGATCACCCTGTTTTCATTTAGTTAATTTCATAAAATAGGTCATCTTTGATCCAGCTTAAAATCTGAGGGATCTTCAGGTTTTAGGGATGCAGTCACTGATGGGTTTATGTCTTATGCTTGGTTTATACTTAGAGTTCTTTTGTCAGTAGTTACAAAATGGCTTAAACAATAGAAGCTGTCTGACATGAGGTCAGAGGAATTATAATTCTTTAATTGCTTGAGGCCAGTAAAAGCGTAGCCATGCCTAATTGTGTTCTGCTGAATCCCATAAATAGCAGAGGAAGGCTCTTCTCCGTTTGGAATTTTTCCTGACTGCTCATATTTCACCAGGGCCTTGGCATCTGCAAGAAACTATCTGTTACCTGCATTTTCTAACGGGCAACAACATTCTCTTTTCCTTCATTAAAGTGTCGTCCAGTGAAAGATGAAATCTCATTTTTAATCAAGCAGCAAAGTGTAGCTGATTATATGTAACAAAATAGTTTGATTTTGCTTTTTGAGCTATTTAAAATAAAAAGGCACCATTGACTGAGATGAACTATAGTGTAAGTAACCCATGCGTAGCCATAAAGTGGCCAATTACATGATGGATGGTGCCAAAGTATTCAACTTTCATCAAAGAGCTATATTTTTAAAAAAATTTAATCCAATTGGCCCTCTTTCTTCTTCTATCTTTGAAGAATGGAGAACATATATTTAGTTAAGCTTGGAAATGTGCTGTTGAACCATGATTGCTAAAATATTTGGCAAAACTGAAATACGTATGTGGTGTCTTTGTAAAAAATTCATAACTGGGCTTCCCTGGTGGCGCAGTAGTTGAGAGTCCGCCTGCCGATGCAGGGGACGCGGGTTCGTGCCCCAGTCCGGGAAGATCCCACATGCCGCGGGGCGGCTGGGCCCGTGAGCCATGGCCACTGGGCCTGCACGTCCTGAGCCTGTGCTCCGCAACGGGAGAGGCCATAACAGCGAGAGGCCCGCGTACTGCAAAAAAAAAAAAAAAAAAAAAATTCGTAACTAGTTATTTATACTGATTCTGGGTTTCAAAAGTGAATTCTCCAAACTTTGCTGGTGTATTCTGCCACGTATTGTGCTAGGTACTTAGGAAGACACAAATATAAATCACAGTGGCTCACATATGGCGCTTCTGTCCTCAGGAACATAGTCTAGGGGCTGTGTTTATCCTCCATTAGTATTTGCTCTTTTATGAAGAGTTAATGTTGGGTATTACCTTTGGGAATATGGATTTATGAAGGGAGGTGAATGTCATCTCTATTTGACTGAACTGACTGTCCTAATGGCAGCAAAGACATCTAATGTCCTTTGTCATCACAGTTATATTTTCTTTTTAAAAATAATTTATTGAGGTGAAATTCACATAACATAAAATTAACCTTTTAATATGACGTTACGGAGCATTTAGTGCATCCACAATGTTGTGCAACCACTATCTCTGTCTAGTTCCAAAACATTTCTAAACCCATTAAGAAGTTTCTTCTCATTGCCCCGTTCCCCCCTGCAAACCCTAGCAGCCACCAACCTAAGTTCTGTCCCTATGGATTTATCCATTCTGGATATTTCATGTAAATGCAGTCATACAACATGTGACCATTTTGTGTCTGGCTTCTTTCATTCACTATGTTTCAGAGGCTTATATTTTCTATGCATTGCTCAATTATACTCATCCTCAAAATGTTTTAGGGTGGACATAAC
The DNA here is from genome assembly GCF_008692025.1 of Phocoena sinus. NCBI lineage: Eukaryota > Metazoa > Chordata > Mammalia > Artiodactyla > Phocoenidae > Phocoena > Phocoena sinus. Next base: position 11,446,865 of record NC_045776.1, on the reverse strand, counting down.
ACAAGCTATTTGTTCAGATAGACCTGGTCCAAATCCTGGAGTTTCCATTCTCAGTAGTTGGGATATAGTGCATGTTATTTAACCTTTCTGGACCATGTATTCTTGTGTATAACTAAGAAAGAAATATCTGTCTTTTAGAATAATTTTAGGAAATAAATGACAATGTTTAAGAAGTCCTAGAACATAATAGGCCCTCACATAAGGTTTATTCCATTTGGCTGTAGCAGAGATAAAATTGTTGCATTATCTTTCCAATTCAATGATTTAAATGATAATCACTCAGAAATATTTCTGTCAATATGTATTGCCATGTAGGTAAGTAAACAATAAATATCACTCATTTTGCTTATATAAATTTTTAAATTTTGATTCCATATCTATGAAAGTATTCTAACACTTTTACATCATAAATTTCAGTAAAAGGATAGATTAATGAAAATTACCCTTAAAAAAGTCACATCACCTCCATGTTTGGGTTGCAGCCCATTTTGCCTGAATTGTAATATTTTTTTTCATTCTGATCCATTTTACAAGATTTTTATGTTAACAATGATGAAATTCTTCCACGGAAAGCAGTGTACTTCTCAGGACAGAAATTTCAACAAAAGCAAAGCCATATTAGGTCACAAAGTTGTTTCTGCCTTATTTGGAGACTGTTATTCAAAATTACACACACAGTTAAACTGCTTTTACCAAAATTTAAAAATTTTAGTTTGTAGGCTTAAGACATGAAAGACAATAAAGTTTTATTTTTATATACTGGAGAGCTGATATTTCAATATGAACATGGCCAAGGCTCAGCCAGTGTTATTTATGACTCCATAGTAGTTCAGAGCGAAAAGTCTTAAATGTAGACTGCAAAAATCAAGAACAAACACCTAGTTATCTGTCCTTATCAAAAGGAGCTTGTCACTGACTAAAGCAAAAAGACATTTTTAAAAAGGCAGGGAATGTTTTCTGGAAGTTTTTAATAAGTGACTCTTGCCACTGTGTCCAGGTATCTGTCTCTTTGTTCATTTCTTGTTCTCATCGGACAGTTCCTTGGTTAAATTTCGTTTGTATTGCTTCCTTTCTCCTTATTGCTCTACTTTAGCTCATTCCTTATTAGTTCTTGACCCATGTGACCCATTATATTTGTGGAAATTTTATCTCTTCAATGTCATTTTACATCATAATGTTATTGAAATAAGTCTTATCTGAAATTCCTTTGAAGTTCGAGAAATGAAATATCTACCTGTGCACTGTTTTATAGGATTTTATTATGATCCTTCTTTAAGGAATATTACACATTCTCTCTCTCTCTCTCATAAAGAGCAAAATAAACTTGCATTCCCTGATTTCTTACCTAGAAAGTAAAACACGATTTCCCTCTTTGGTTGTGTACTATCACTTCTCAAGTCCCTTTTTAATGAAATGTCATTTCTGTGGGATGAATGACCACCTATAATCAAGTTATATTTCAAAATCACAGTCCCTTCATAACGTATTTAATAGGTTGATTTTTAGGGCTTGGAAACTAGTTATGGAACATATGTACTGTTGGCATTTACTCAAACCTCCCAGCTCAAATGTTTGTTTCTAAAATCGAAATAATAGCAGGCCATGTGACTGTACACAGTTAGTAATATAAAGTGTGGGATATATCTTCTGTATGGATGCACCAGATGCATACATCTTAAAAATATGTTAATTTTCTCCCGTGGAAAACTATTTTATATATTCCACACCATACTTCATTAAATTATGTGTGATGATAAAATACAGGTACAGTTTTAAAATAAAACTTCAAAGGAAGATTATGCTAAAATTCAAATGTCTGTATGCCTATTATGCACTTGTCACCAATCTAAAAATTATTTAAAGGTTAGTTTTCTAGTACAATTGCACAGCTAAGAGTCTAAGGTCACCATAATGCTAGAGAGTTGAAAAAAATAGCCTTCCGGCCTCGACAGATACAAGAGAAAGAGAAAGGAAGGAACTAATTTGAATCATATATAAATACAAAGTAAAATAAAATAAATGCTCTCTTTCATGGTACACAAGCAACAAGATCAGTTTTGATGTCCCAAGTTAGGAGAAAAAAAATTTTTTAATAATTAAACTGTCATTTTGAATTGTAGCCAAAGATTATTCTTCCTTCTCTTTGGATAAAAAGTACCAAACCAGGAAGATATGATGTGAGTCTGAACTGGACTAACAATAATGTGAGATTTACCAGAATTCCATAAAAGTGGGATTATCTAATATTTTAAAGACATGTGGTGAGGACAATCTTAATACCAGGATGCACAGAAAAATACTACTACTTTATTGAAATTATTCCTAAATTATGGATTCTGGATTTTAATTCCAAGGGCATTTAACAGTTGTATCCTTTATGGAACCTTATCATAATCACGGGAGGAAAAATATCACACTGTCAAAATTGCCTTGTGTGATGAGGCACTTATCTTCCCGTGTTCAGCTGCCTTCTGCTGGCTAACCTTGTCGTGGAGGGCGCTGCCGAGACCACCAACCAAAGGAAACCCACAGTAATTACTACAATCCAGTGAGAAACGGAGTCGCTCGAGGCAGGCAGTTTTAACCCCACAATCAACATCCTGCAACTCAAGGAAAACACAAACATGGCCCGGCTGAGACACATTAGGCATGAACGAATATTTCACATTAAGTGAGTTAAAGGACCTTGCTGAAAATTACAAAGGCTGCTTAGGAAAACAATGGACCCCATTATGGAAGCAATAGGTCTCAAAGAAAGCAGCGTGTTAGAGATCCATGTATAGTTGGAGGAGGTAGACACCTTAGTAAAGCAGTCCCCTCCCCCATCCTGAACACAATGCTTCAACACCGCACTCTCTGGGAGGAGGAATCCAAGCCAGCGCCCCTCCTGACTCTTTTCTCCCTCCCTCCATTCTCACTACCTTCTTCCTCTCTACCTCCCACACCCTTGATTCCCCCTTTGTCACCGCCCTCCTGCCTGCCTCTCCTCTGCCCCCTCCTCTCCTACCCGCCTTCCCCCAGCATCCACGTGGGACTCTTGCTCCGCTGCAGGCAGCGCTGGGCACTAGGACCGTCCCCGACAGGGTGCGATAAGCTCACCCGTGGAACGACAGGGCCTTCTTTTAATTTGCGGCACCCCCCCCCCCCCCCCCCGCCTCCAGGAGCCTCGGGGACCAGCTGTGGGGAGGCGGGTCCCCGGCTTCATCCCCGACCTCATGGATGTCTTTGGACTGCCAGAACGTCTTCAGCACGACGCTCGCCATGGCGTCCTGGGGGACGGGGTGAGGGGGTGGGGGGGGGCGGCTCCCAGGAGCTCCTTCCTCTGAGACTCTCCACCTACACTGATCACTGACCCTCAAGGTCCCCTGTCCCCATAAGCCTGCCTCATAAAGGACCCAAGCACTGGGCCCCTGCAGTGGGGGGGGGGGGGGGGGGGCGGGGGGGCGGACGGGACACAGGAGTAGGCAAATGTGATTCAGCACGTTCCCCCAGGGGGCTCAGTGAACTCTTCTTGTTCAGGTTTCTAGTTCTGCCCTGATCTGTCCCTCCTCTTCAGAAACACGGTGAAATGTATTCTAGTCCAGAACTTACAGTGGAAGGACCCACTGTATTAATTCATCGTGTAATACGCTGGATTTGTCACTTCCCCGGGGGACGATGGGGATTGAATACCAGCGCTGGAGGATCTTACATTCTGTGGGGGGTTGGAAGGGGACAGGCAGGCAATAGAAACAAACCCAAAATACCAGATGTCCGAACGTGATATAAAGGGAATCAAAACTGGGCGACATTTGTCAAAGCGTGTCGATTTGTGCACCCGGGATTTGAGCCTTTTATTGTGCGTGAATTCTACCTATTAAAAAATCTAAACAAGAAAAAAAATGTAGTTAAAAAATAAAATGCTGCTTTCTATTACCTCATGCAATTTTACTATGAAAAACCAGGAGGAAAACAATCTTACATTTCTCCCTGAGTTTAAAAACACTCCATTGCTCTGGTAACACCTGATTTGAATTCATCTGCTGCACATTACAGAACGTATGCGGACATTTATACCTCCAACAGGAATTACTTCCATATTAGGGTAAATCGGCTTGAGATACAGGTACTTCTAAATAACAATCTTTGTGAAATATATTATTTTAGTACGCATTTTCCCTGCCTTCCACTTCATTGGCAGGTGGGTTAGGAGTTTCTATAAACACTAAATGAGACTGGGCAGTGCTCCATTTAAGTCTTTCCCCCGCTTCAGTGATAATGTAATTCATAGGAAATTCCTCCTCGACTCTGCTTCGTAGTATTTTCTAATGGCTTGCTACACTCTGAAAAAGTGTGCAGTTTTATTCAAGTCCATTCTGTTGTGGAAAAAAAATAAATTGAGGTGGGAAGAGCAGAAGAAAAGATATATGTAGCAAACAAGCATAAATATGTCGATAGAGGGGCTTAACAGAAAATGAAGTAAGCAGGGGCCCACGCCATGCACCACCATTGTAAAATATAGGATAAATCACCACCACCCTATGTTTTGCAGGTTTCCATTAAGGGAATCTTTATGTGTGAGTAAATGGCCTGTAAATTCAAGCCTTTTTTTGTGGTTTGACTTTAAAAGGTGCCTGTTTTATATCATGTGTTTTACGCTAACATGTTGGTGTATTTTTTAATGGTAAACTAAATCCGAAAAAAACGTCCAATGGAGAAGAATTGATTATACAGTCTATCCCAATTTCATCAGTTCCTTGTAGGATATAAGCTATATAGTCTATAAACGGCTCTGAATTTTTTTTTATTTTGATCAATGGGCCTTTATTTTGAACATGAGCTATAAAACCATTAACCTTCTTTTCCATTTTTCATATTTCAGTTAAAAAACTCTCATGATACACTTGTTGCATCTATCTCTTAATGAAATATAAATTACTCATGTATGAAATTCATTGAATTTATGTGTCAAAGTTTAAATAATTTGGAATTAATGAGCCCATAAGTATAACTGATACAAATACACACTGTATAAGTTTAACTAAAAGTCTCACAACTGACCCACATACATTTCATTAATATCAAATGTACTAATAGTAATTTATAATTAAAAGGCAAATATAGGAGTAATGAAAAACTATGTGACCCATTCAGAAGCATACTGATGATACCCAAATACTAGAATCGCTGCTATTCTTGGGCCTGTGGGTGTAGAAAGGGAGATGTATGTTTGTCAAGCATTGCGTGGCCGCTGAATTTCTTAATAGCGTGTTTTTTCAGCTTTCTTGAAGTATCACTGATAAATAAAATTTATAAATAAGTTGCACAGCATAATGATTGGAGGTACTCACGCATCGTGAAATAATTAACAGTCAAGTAAATTAGCACATGCGTCATCTCACATAGTTACCATACTGTGCGTGTGTGTGTGTGTGTGTGTGTGTGTGTGTGGTGAGAATACTTAAGATACACTCTCAGCAAACTTCCAGTATACAATACGGTATTGTTAACTATAATCGCCATGCTGTACATTAGATCCTCAGCGCTTATTTATCTTATAACTGAAAGTTTATATTCTTTGACCATCTCCCCACTTCCTCCAATTCCAAGCCCCTGGAAACCACCATTGTAGTCTCTGTTTCTGTGAGTGCAACTCTTTTTAGGTTCCACATATAAGTGAGAGCATACAGTATTCGTCTTTCTCACTCTGGTTTACTTCACTTGGCATCATGTCCTCCCGTTTCACTCATGTTGTCGCATTGGAGGGTTTCCTTCTTTCTCATGGCTAATATTCCATTGCATTTTATACCATATTTTCTTTATCCATTCATCTGTCTATGGACACTTGGGTCATTTCCATATCTTGACTGTTGTGAATAATGCTGTAATAAACTTGAGGAAGCAGATATCTCTTTGAGATCTGATTTCATTTCCTTTGAATTTATACGTAGGAGTGGGATTGCTGGATCATATGGTAGTTCTATTTTTAATGTTCTATTTTTAATTTTTTAGGGGAAACTCTGTACTGTTTTCCAAAATGACTGTTCCAATTTACACTTCCATTAACAGTGCACAAGGGTTCCCTTTTCTCCATGCCCTCATCAACACTTATCTCTTCCCCTTTTGATAACAGCCATCCTACTGGGTTTAAGGAGATATCTCATTGTGGTTTTGATTTGCCTTTCCCTGATGATTCGTGATGTTGAGCACCTTTTTACATACCAGTTGGCCGCTCTTTATGTCTTCCTTGGAAAACTATTTATTCAGGTCTTTTGCCCATTTTTAAATTGAGTTATTTGGTTTTGTATTTTGCTATTGAGTTGTATAACTTCCTTATATATTTTCGATATTATCCCCTTATTAGGGGATAATATGTGCTTTGCAATATTTTCTCCCGTTCTGTAGGTTGCTATTTCATTTTGTTGACTGTTTCCTTTGTTGTGCCGAAGAATTTTAGTTTGATGCAGTCCCACTCATTTATTGCTGGCTTTGTTGCCTGAGCTTTTGACATCATATCCAGAAAACTCTGATCTCTTCCCTGGGGACACGTCACCTCCTATAAACCATGTGTTCCTTCTATCCACAGAGTGCAGAAAGCTTACAGAGAAATCCTGTGTCTAATGGATTTTTCTTGCAGTAAGTTATTATTATTATTACTTTATTGTTTAACCTAACCTTGGATAGCCTATGTGAAGTTTTCTTGCTGTCTTTTTCTCTAGGAATTTCTCAAGGTGCTTCCTGTAAAAAGTCTATAACTACTCACCTTATCCTTTAATTTTATCTTACTTGCCCCTCTTTGGTGTGTAATGAATTTCACTTGAACTCTCATGGCTGAATCTGGACTCTGGACTCCCCCATTCTAAGTAAGCAGCCATTAGTTTAGTCAGTTGGAGTTCTGCTATTTAATTCTTACCTTTCTAACAGATTTGAAGAGGATTATCTTGCCTTTCAAGGATTTCTTTGAATTTGTCCAAAATTGCATTGTAATATTTGACTATTCTCCATAGAATTTTGGTTGAGATTGTGATGATCGAATATTTTCCTTCCTGATAACTCGGTGTTGTTTTGTGGTTGTTTTGTTTGGCACAGGAGAGAGAATTGCCAAGAAATACTTTTACTCTACTGTAGTAGACAAAAATGGTGTTCTTAAAAATATGAAATTTACTGCTAGAATCAGTGAGTTTTAATGCTTCTATATTCTTTTGTAAAATAATATTAATTACTTGTGCCATATAACATGAGCCAATTTTTATACACACTATCCCTAAGCTTATCCTTAAAACTCTGAAACTTATGTCAGATATTTCCTATTTTATAAGTGGAAGCACTGAGGCTCAAAGAAACTACCTTGCCAGAGTCTAATTAATAACTAAGATATCATAACTTGATAAGCACATAATTTATAATCTTACCCAGACTTCCTCTTTGGTCTAATTTCTTCATACTCTTTCACGTGCATTATCCACTCTGTTTTTTGTTTGTTTGTTTTTGGTGTTTTTTTTGCGGTACGCGGGCCTCTCACTGTTATGGCCTCTCCGAGGCCTCTCACTGTTGTGGCCTCTCCCGTTGCGGAGCACAGGTTCCGGACGCGCAGGCTCAGCGGCCATGGCTCACGGGCCCAGCCGCTCCGCGGCATGTGGGATCTTCCCGGACCGGGGCACGAACCCGTGTCCCCTGCATCGGCAGGCGGACTCTCAACCACTGTGCCACCAGAGAAGCCCGCATTATCCACCCTTGATACAGTGAATAAAAACAGTTAACTTGCCTCTACATAGCACCTAATGGACATTTATAACTAGTAGCTAGTATTTTCCCTTCTGCTGCACATCCTATAATTTTAATAACACAGCCAAAAGCCTTTTTCTTTTACATAATTAGAATGTTCAGCTTAATTTGTCCGTCTACTCGATATAGGCTACCTTGTTCATTCCTTGGAACTTTTTACACTGCTTTTAATGAGCAGGGTATTTATGTAATAATTGTTCAGACAATTATTATGTCTAGTAAGGATAGAAGGGACTTGGTAGAAATCCCAATTATTGTGTCTCTTTTGTCCAAGTTTATTGTCATTTTTGGAGCTTTTAAAGATTTGGTTAAAATAATTTGTTAAATTATTGTCCTCTTTTGATATTTTTATGATTTGTACCATTTCCTTGGCTTCTGTGCTGGTCTGGATATTTTGTGTCTTATTCTATAAACTGTTTCATCTCATTCTTTTCTAACTTTGGTCTTCTATATCAAAATCTTGAGTTTTCAATGAGATGTTTTTCCCTGCCGAGAGGGCAGATGAGATTTGAAACTTGGCCTGCTTTTATTGATATCTGTCATCTAAACATCGAAATACAAAATCGACCATCTGTAGAGTTGTTTTGAGTTAATTTTTACCTTATCCTTTTTCCCAAGAGTAATAAATACATGAGCTGCTTACTATGAGCTGAGAATAAAAAGAGGAGACTGGAGTTGTTGATGCAGTGTTTTTGCGATGTGGCCGTCTGGCAAACGGAACACTTCCATTTTCATCCTCACTTTCTGACTAACTGGAATCTTAGTCAATTAAACACTCTGGTATAATAGTTCTTTATAGAAAAAAATGAAAGAGGCTGGCTTAGATTACTCAGAGGTCCCTTCTAGTTAAAAACAAACAAACAAACAAAAATAAAAAGCCTTTAGTTCTATTTTTTGGTGTGTGGAAATCTTTGAAAACTGAGTTTAGCTGAAAAATGTAAAATATAAAATACTGTGTGTCTGGGGCAGATGATGAATCCAGGCTGGAATGAGGGTTTAGTCTGGTACAATTAGGTAGAGACTTCAGTGATAAATCCAGATAATTTTACTATAATGGGCAGAGAATCATTCAGGGTTTTGAACTGAGTACTGACCAACAGAAAATGAAAATGATACTTTAATATTTGGGAAGTGTGGTGCAATTGAATGAGAAGCAAGTAGAAGCAAATAGAACAGTAAGGTTATCAAGTATTATCTGCAAGAACACTCATAAGGTTAATATACAATGATTTATAGCCTTTATTTTGCAAATAATAAAGAATTTTGAGTAAATGATGGGGAATACTACCTAAGCAAACAGCATGACACAGTTTAGAAAATCATGAGCTGTAGGGTATCACAGAGGATCTTCTTCAAGAACTGGGCTCCCACCCACTCAAGTAAGCCCCTTTAGTAATATTATATTAATAAATCTTGCTACCTCTTTTCTCTGTCCCCTAAATCTACTTCCCACAATACCAACAACAGGCAAAGATGCTAAGAAAAGTCAACTGGCAAAAATGAGCCAAACAGTATTCTCTCTCAGGAATCTGGACTACAAAAAAAGAATGACTTTTGTTATTAAGTTTTGGATGGTTAAACTGGGAAAAAACATAGTCATTTGCAGAGGGAAGCAAATATTACCTGGATAAAACAGGCCAAATTGAGACTAGATTCAGCATGGTGTCACTCTAAAATTTAAAAAATTACAAATCCAATCCAAAAAGCATAGAAAGGCAATATAACATTTTAATACAGGTGCCTTTGGGGGCCTGACAAAGGAAAGATTTTACTGCATCAAAAAACTAGGGACTTCCTGATAACCACACTTCCGCATTCTCTCCCCAAAGGGCCACTGACCACCACATCCATAGCAACAATCAGTCCTCTTTCTCCCCTCATCATTTCCAAAATGATTCTGTGCCATATGAGCGCCACTTAATTATTGAAACTTTCCTCTCCAATACGATTCATATGTAAAATATTCTAGTTTCTCAAGTCTTCTTCAGACTCTGCTATCCCCCTCCGTTTTGAATAAACACAAGGAAAGCTCTACAAGTTGTCAAATTTGCAAGGAGTGCATGTGTCTTAGTAAGCTGGAGCAGGACATAAGAGGCTGGGCATTGGGGCAGCCAATGTGGCAAACTCTCATAGTATGCTAAATTTGTTTTACCTGACCCTGACCCACTGAGGACAATATGTCTAGGGTGAGAGGATTCAGTAAAGCAGATGCACAGGGAGGAGAGACCATAACGCTTGAGAAGGAGAGAAAAAAGCTCTTTTCATTTATGATTCTCATCCATACTTATTTTCTTCCTTTTCTGAGACCCAGCTACACATCCACACTTGGGGAAAGTGAGACCCTGGATTTCTCATTTAATCCCCATCTGTCCTGCCTCGAAAACCCCTCAGGCCAACTTCCTCTACATGGAAACAGTCTAAAAGTGCATCTTTCAAAAATGCAGAGATGCAAGTAATTCACGAGCTAGAGCAGTTATTCTCCAAATTAAAATAAACTATTAGCTGTACTTAAATCAAAGGGGAAATAAAACTAAGAAGAACAGAAGGAGGGAATAACTATGTCATATAAATAATTTCTCATAAGCTTTAGTCCCTACATTTCAAAGCAAATATACTTTTTCTATAAATCATGTAATTATGAGACAGCCTGACTGAAAAAATCAATATAAATAGTGAGGCAATAGCTACTCATTATTTTTACATCCTTTCCTAATATGATACTTGAAAAATTCAAGAAATTTTATCTTAAATGTTTGTTTCTTTTATCATTAGGAAACTAGAAAATGTCATTATATTGCTTATATATTGTTTATATTCTTAATTAAAATTATAATCTTCACAGAAAAATACTTGCTATAAAACTACCATATTTATCATCATAGTATCCTATTTTTAATCCTTTATTAATATTTAAAGTTATCTTGTTTGTCTAGTTTCTATATCCTCTCACCTGATTGACAGTTTTGCTTCTTTATTCATTGCTTTTCTCCATACCTAGAGCAGTTTCTGAAACATATTATAGACTCAATATCCAAACAGTCCTAAAAAGATAATAGAAAAAAAGTCATTGTGTGTTTCTGTTGTTATACAATATAAGGATACACTATAGCTTATGACATATTCTTGCAAAAATGTTTAAGATCTAATCAGAGATTTAGATTTAATTTCCAACTTACAGAAGATACAGAACATTTAGACACAAGTTAAATACAATGTGGAAGCCATAAATATAGAATAAGAGACATCCATAAGACAAATGCCTGGAATCCCCCCAAATTCAAAGTTTTGGGTACAGTGAGGAAAAGGGGTGAGCAAGTTGAAAAGGCAGATGTGCTGTCTGTAGATCAGAGGTTGTTTTACCCTGTGGTCAGCCTATTCCTGGAGTGGACTCTTAAGGAGGGGCTGTACGCCAGCTCAGGCTGAGGGTGCGTAAGGTTCAGGGACCTGAGTAAAGGAGAGAAGCTTAAACAAAGTTACTTAGCAAGCATTTGTTCCAGTTGATCAGTGAGGACCAACTAGTTCAGTGAATCATTTATGAGGCAAAAAATGGGAATTTGGAGGGTCTGTGTCTGGCTTTGTCATAGAAAAGCATGAGGACATCTGTGAGTCTAAGTTGTGTGGTCAAGGGTGGTTCTTTGTAGTAAGCCATTTCCTGGGACACAGGGGTGTGTGGGGGGTGTGTGGGGGGTGTTCTTTAACCATTGTTGTTTCCCAGAATCACAGGGCTCAGACAGAATTCATCCTTGTCATGCCTCACATGGCCTTTAGGGGACTGGCCAAATGATGTACAACCAAGACAGAGAGAAAAAAATTTTAAGTGGAACAAAGAGAACAGAGAGGAGACAAAAACACATACATGTTAGACATTGGGCTGAGGCTCCCATGCGGTGGTGTAAGACATGTCCACAGGTTCTTGGATACTTCTTCCTTCAATAGGGCGCTGGACTTAAGGACTTCTGGCTAATAGAATAAAGCAGAAGTGATGGTGTAAGACTAGATCATAAAAGTGCTGTACCGTTTCTGGCTTGTTCTCTTGTTTCTCTCTTGGATCAGTCATTTTGGGCAAATGCAGCTCTCAGAGCCCCACGTGGAAAGGAAAACAAGGCTTCCTGACAATAACCAGTGAGGAAATAATGTCTCCAGCCAACAGCCATATGGGTGAGCGATCTTAGATCCTCCATCCTCATCAAGTCTCCAGATGGCTGCAGTTTTGGGCGACATTTTAAACACAATCTTATGAGACCCTGAGTAGAAAGTACCCAGTTAAGCTGCTCCTGAATTTCTGACCTCTGAACCTGTGAGATAATAAATGTTTAAACTGCTAAATATGAAGTAACTTATTACTCTGCAATAGTTAACTAATCCAAGTCCTTTGGAAAAACACTAGTTTGATTTTCTGCACTGGATTTGCTAATCTTATCCCCCAAACTGTAATATAATGTTTCTGAAATCAAGAATGTTGACTTCTTTTATATTTTCCAGAGCATCTGCAATTCCAGCAGTCTTGTATAAAAGTGTTCAAAAACTTCTTCCTTATTGCATGCTTAATAGGAGAGCCAGGGCCAAAATCAAAAGTGAAGAGAAGAGCAGAAGCATAAAGTAAAAGGAATAGACAGAAACAAGACAGAAATAGAAAAAAATAAATATGCACAAGAAAATGTGGGGAAATGTTCGAAGTCAATAAAATGTGTAGCTTTGATTATAACTGGTAACAAACTTAGTTCACATTATTTTTGTTATAATCTGAGGCTTTTTGCATTTCACTTTGTATCACTTAATTTTTTTTTACTTGCCTCAACTTCAACAATAAAAATTTAAAGATCCAATGATTGGTCTCAGATACAAGTAAAGTAGTAGGTGAAATATTTATATTCACAACTGAAAGCTGTGTTCTTTTACTGTTTAGAATTGACATATAATTTTTTAAAAAACAGTAATTGTCTCTAACTCTTAAAAGTTTTTTTTTCTAGTGGACAAATCATAATTATAAGATCATCATTGATAATAATCAAAAAATTGGTGGCATTTTATAAAAATAACTTTGCATTTTATAAAATAACTTTGGTATTTTATAAAAATAACTTTGCAAGTGCTTCCTTGGCAGTGTTTGCACTGGAGACTAGCATTCTGTTTGGGAACTGATTCACTTTACTTGCTTTTACAGAGCAGTAGAAACGACTCCAGTGCAGGGTCAGGTCGGGGATTTTTAGGGTAAAGTGGAGGTATTGAATACCCTGGCTTGCTTGAATATATACGTAACTTCAAATTTCTTTTATTTCCACAAAACTTACAATTAATTCTTTGGTATCTCCCTGTTGTCATTTCTTCATAAGACCTTATGCAAAGAGGTTAATAGGAAAATTGTGTTTTCTGAAATGATTAGGTTAGCAGCATAGATAGAATAGAAATAAGTGCTACCTCTGTTCCAAATAGAGCAGTCTTAACAAAATTTCTGAAAATGTTAAAGACAAATAATTCAAGCACGCTCTGAGGACTCAAACAAGAAAATAAATATAAGCAGAGAAAGGTCATTAGGTAATTTCTAACCATCTTAACTTGTTTCAACTGTATCTATTTTGGTGCCTTAATAAAGGAAATCTTTACTGATGATAGGACACTGTAAAATGTGTAGTGCGAGGACTAAACCGAAGGAAAGGTGTCCAGTGAGTTACTTTAGAGTTAACAGTGTGGGACAGGTAATTTCCCACGTACCCTCCAGTTGTTTTCCTAGAACGAACATAAATTTTAACTTGTATGTTCACCTAATTAACATTTTGTGTGTGTACTTAGTGGAAGGTGAAGTGGTAAACACAAAAAAACAAGACATAATAAAATATTTTGTGTCTCATTTTCTGCATTTAGATAAGATTTTCCCATAGAAATGACCATATGTTTGTCTTCTAACAGAGCTTCATGCTCTTCCTTGCTTTCTGTCTCCAAGGAAAGATCCAGCATTTTATTTGGCCAGAGTTCTACAGAGTGGATTGAACTGAGTCAACGGGAAGAGTTGCTTTTGGTTTGCAGTTCCCTGGGACTCCATTCCAAGGCTCTCCTCCTCATGAGTTTTGAAGTCAGTTAGTCAGAGAACCAGGTCTAGCTTCAAAAATCTGCCCTAGTTGGAAGGCACGTGAAACATGGGACTTTGTACTTTGTGAAGGGCACTGGGGAGCATCCTGTGTGCATGATCGTTCCATAGTTCATTACGGAAGTTCATTTCCAAGTTCACTTTCTGGACCAGATTTTTCTCACTATCACAGGGTGGTTATATTGAAAAAGGCAAGATTTAGTTCTGATCTTAGAGAATAAGACAGTGTTCAATCTAGACTACGTTTATCCCGCAACCCAAGCTTAGCCTAAGCATATGTTTTTCTCTGTAATGTTTATCCTCAAATATAGAAAATTACCAGCTGAAGTCAATGCTTCAGTTTGAAACTGATTATAGAGCTCTGTGTTAGGTGGGGAAAAATTAAACCCCACAAGCTGGTCCATTAATTAATTTCAAATGGTAGCTCTGAGCACATCCTTCCAGAATCTAATGATGCCATTTGAAGACTATTTTCCTTTTCTGCTGTAACCCTGAAACTAAATGCACATTTTTCTTACTGACTAGTTTCACTAACAAGACCAAAAGGTAGCTAAAGCCTGTCTCTCTATGAGAGAAAATCATCTCTGATCGATAGTTGCACTCGGATCCTCACCCTGTAATGTATATCAGAGCTCAGGCTACAAGAAGCTGAGTGACCTGCTGCCATCCACCGCATGGCCAGGAGCCAGGGAGCCACTTAGTGACACCCTCTCTCCTCACTGCCAACCTTTGAAGGCAATTTTTGCATCTAAACATTGGGAGTTTCTTTTACCTCCCCTGCAGGAAAGAGATTTCACTCTGATATTGTTACAAAAGAAAATCATTCAAGAATCCAGCATGTTTACTTGCTAGTCAAACATTGCTATCAAAATGTTTATTCAAAATGACTTGTAGTGTGAATTATTCTACTCCAAGAAGTACAGTGTAATTAAAAATAAACCTGGAAAGGTAATATTAGAATTCAATACAATCCAAAATGACCCTATATGATGCTATACTTTGTTTCATTCTTTTTTTTTTTTTTTTTTTTTTTTTCTGCGGTACGCGGGCCTCTCACTGTTGTGGCCTCTCCCGTTGAGGAGCACAGGCTCCAGACGCGCAGGCTCAGCGGCCATGGCTCACGGGCCCAGCCGCTCCGCGGCATGTGGGACCTTCCCAGACCGGGGCACGAACCCATGTCCCCTGCATCGACAGGCGGACTCTCAACCACTGCGCCACCAGGGAAGCCCTGTTTCATTCTTAATAGTGTATTACACAAAATCAAAAGCAGTATTTGCTCTTGATTGAATGAAAAAGCAAAAGTTTAAATTATGAGATATTTCAAGTGACACTAGCTGCGGACAGGCTAAAGTAGATAAAATGCTAGTAAAATCTCCAGACAGCATTTGGAGGAGAAACATACAGTATAACCAGTAAAAGAGCATATGTTTTGAATACAAATTAAAATTGTACAGCCACTTCCTCTGCCTCACCAATAATAAAGCAAATGTCCTTGCCTAGCATTACTTAAAACTTGCTTAAATGATCACTTCTAAGTCATCAAATTTATTTACTGTAATAATGGAAACAATTCACCTAGCACCAAAATTTGTGAAAAAGAATCAAATAATTTTCTGTGGAAATCATAAATTTCATGACTATCTTATCTGGTATATTGGTTTTGTTTCATACTATTATTTAACATACTATTATTTAACAGTTAAAATGTTCATGGTATAAATTGGAAAACTGTATCTGATTCTAAGTAAAAATTACCCAGTGTCTCCCGTTGCTCCTTGGTCCCTGCAATGTGAGAATCCACCCCTTGATTCGATGTACAGAGAAAAATGTTTCCTTTCTTCTTCAAAGTTCTGCTAGAAATGTCATTCAACTTTAACTGGCAGGTTCCACAGCCAACCAAATTTCTTACCGTTGATTCAAAGTTATTCTAATATACAGTGCTTGCTGTATGTGGGTATATATATAATCACCTCTTATGTTTGTAACTTATGAATAATAATTCAGTGGAAGAATAAGATATATCCTATTTCTCTGAAATGACACAGCATGAGATTTAAAATAGTTGTGCTCACTAAATAATGTTATAATGTGATGCAGAGTATTATTCCATAAATCTTACTAGTAAATAATATTTCATTGTATGAATAACACAAAATATATGGATCTGCTGTACTGAAACAGGGTTCAGGGTTTTTTGCTGTGTGTGGGTGCATGTGCATGTGTGTTTTTATTTATTGACAGCTCTTCCAAAGGTACATTATTTTACATGTCATCTGATGAACATGTGCGTATTCTGTAGCATGTGTTTATGTGTGTGACCTTTTGCATGTATACATGTTTTATATGTTTTTATATATTTGTGTGTGTGTATATATATATGTCTATATTTAACTGTTTTCTCGTAGTATATGTGCATGGTCAACTTTACTAGACGATGCTTAATTAATTTTTAATGTGGCTGTATCATTTTATCCTCCTATCAAATGTGGATAGTGATCCCACAAGTACCTATTCTTGGAAACACTTGCTACTATCAGATTTTAATATTTTGTTCGTACGGTGAGTGTAAATTTTATTTTGCATTGCTTGTTTAACAAGATAGTTGAGAGTGTACTCACATATAATGATTATTTGTTTCCAATTCTATGAAATTATATTTATACCTTTTATTCATTTTTCAGCTGGCTTGTTTGCCCTTTTTTTCTGATTTGTAGGAAGTTTTTTTTTTTTAAATATATATATATTCTGGATGTAAATAATTTGTTGGTAAAATGGGGTGATAGTATTTTTCTTTGTTTATGGATTATGTTTTTTTTTTTCTTTTATGGTATTTGTTAATAAATATAAGTTTTAAATTTGAGATTGTTAAATTATTTCCCTTTTTACTTCATCTTCTTTAAAACATCCTTTTAAACCTTATTGTAGAAATATCTTCTATTTTAATCTAGAAACATTTCTTTTATCTTTTAAATTTAAATTTCCCAAATTATTTTAGTTATGTGAATTGAAAATGTCAATTCATTTAAACTGTATTAAAAGAATTGTTAGACATGATTTGATTTCTACTATAATATTTGTTTCCATTTTCCTATAAATCCCTACTTCTTTCTTTCCTCATTTTTGGCTGTTTATTTGGATTGAGTTCCCACTCAATATTTCATTATTTTTCCTTAACTAACATGAGAGTTACACATACTATTTTTTATTATTTTGTAGTTGCCTTTGGAATTTTAATACTCATATTTAACTTAAAGCATAAATGATATCTTTTCCTTTTTCCCGGACAATACAAGAACCTGAGAATTATTCTACTCCAAACCCCCTTCTCTCCCCTTCCCCGCCCCAATAACACAGAGCTGTTCCCTTTTAATCCTGGATTTTAGTTCTTTCTGCCTTGGATCCTTTACTCACAAAACCTAGATGTTATCTTCGTCATTTGCATTCATGCTATGTTTAATATTTACGTTATTTACATTATTTCATACATTTAATACTTTCTTCTTGGTTCACTGAGACCCAACTTCTAGAATCCTAGATATTGACAAATAAACCCAGGCAGATGCTGACTCCATTGTTGTTTACCCTTACAACCTTTTCTGTTGTCATTTCTTACCTCTTTTTTTTTTTTTTTATAATTTCCAAATGTTTAGCCATGCCTTTTAAGCTCTCATTGTTAATATATTACACAGGTGGAATTTTACTTAACATCTAGTTTACCATTTTGAGAAAAATGGAAATAAAAACAGTTTTTTGAAAAAAAAAAAAGGAATGACAAGAAAAGTTTCCAGAGAATTACTTGTTGCATAAGGTACCAATATACATAAATTCTTTGAAAAATTTAGAAGACAAAATAACTTGAAAATTTTAGCAAAAGGTGATATATAAGTTCCCCCAAATATCTATATAACCCAGTGAGATGGAAATTATGAATGGAAGAGGTAGTGTATACAACTGGGCATCATTAACAGACACAGGAATGTCTGTAACGATGGCATCTTAGGGAAGGTAGAAAGACATGCATTTATGAAATGAAAATAACTCTTTATATATTTGAAGTCCTGTCATGTTGAAGTAAGTTCATCAGTAAACAGCGTTTCCTCTAAGTTGATTGGTATTTTTTTTGACTGGACTGTCATAACTTTCATGGAGTTCTTTACCTGACAATGACTATTGATATCAAGGTTAAAGGATGGGATTTTTAAAAGCCCACTCATATACATTCAGAAGGAAATAGAGTTGAAAGTTAAATGTTTCTCATGGGAAAAATCATTCTTTTAATTTTCTGCCCACTAAAGTGTTGCCATCACATGTCATTTTAATACACAGTTAACCAGAGGATGGATGGAAATGTTATGATTTATCATGACAGGGTAAATAAAGCAATAAGAGCAAATCTAATTTAAGAGTGCATCATTGAGCATGCCTTTCCACTCCTGCTTGATAGCTACCCAGAATGATCCAACGAAACATGAAAGGCAAGATGCATTAAAAGTGAGAGACTGGCTTTGGACACTGAAGGCCTGTTGTGTACTTAGGGGTTCTGCAGCCTCCTCCGAAATCACTGACTTCTGGCTGAGATCTGGGAAGGGCTTCTCATGATCTTCTTAAGCATTTACACTTCTCGCTGCTCTTTGAATCAGCTGATTCTTCTAACAGGAACCCTAGATTTGGAATGTATCTCTACTGTTTGCTAGCAGGGGGTTACTGGACAAGTTCCGTAACAAGCCATGCCTCCATTTCTATTTCTATAAAAGGGAAATACAAATCATGTCAAACGAGTAGAGTTTTGGAGCATTGAATGAGATAATACACGCAGAGCATTTACGGCATTGTCTAGTAGTTATAAAAGCTCAGTAAATATTAGTCATGTTATTAATATTAGGCTTAATAGTTATATTAAGCTGAAGTGTAAGCTTAAAAAATGCCTTAAATAAGTGCAGTCACTAAATTTAACACCTTGATCTCAAACAGGAAAATAATATGAAAACATGCAGCTTGTCCTCCAGGCTGCCAAGTAACTAGATTTAAGAGTAAGTATTTAAAATTCCATGTTAAACATATGGAACTCCTAATGGCCCCATATATTCAATCTGTCTAGGGTCAGTATTTATTTTAAAAGACCCAGAAGGTGGCTTAAATTTTCATTCTGTTTGCTTTCTCCCACTCTACTCTCATTTGTGTAACAGTCTTCTTTACAAGATTTTCCTGATTAAATTAACCTTAATTTCTGTTTGCAAAGACCAAGAATGAAGCATTATCACAAAGAAACAGCAACAAAACCAAACAGGCTTTCTTTAAGAATTCCACTTGACTTGCAGCTTGAAAAGAAATATAGGGCGAGGAAAGATGAAGGACAGCTGACGTGAGGTGCTTACTGAGCGCCAGGCATTCATTTATACGTCAGCTCTATGAGAACTAGTACTAAATTCATTTTTCACAGAAGAAACTGGAGGTTTCAGAAGTTGTTCAAGGTCCCGTGGTCAGAACTCGAACCTAAGCTTTGGACTCACGTTAACCACTGCTAATTCTAATTACACTAATAATATTTCTGTGGAGTAGCCTGCATTGCTATTGAACAGAAAACCACAGAAGCCTGTGTGGCCAACTTTAATGAGTTTTGCTATCTGTGAAAGTATTATTTCACAAGATCTCATTTTTATCCTGCAGTTGTGGTTGAGCAAGTGTTTTCGGTTACAAATATATAGCTTACTTTACTTCCAGTCTCTTAATAACATACATGCAGTAAACATTCTGGATTCACTGAATTTATCACCAATCTTTTAATATCTTGACCTGAAAAACTTTATGCTTAATGTGGAATAGGGATTGGGTTTCAAAATAAAGTTTAAAGGACTAGTTCAATTTTTCAAGAAAAGGTGTGAAAATACAAAGTAACTGAAATCACTCATGTTTGTGACACACATTTAAAGCTCATGAGGTTTTCCAAAATGAACAACTCCGAAAAGAAACTGAGAGCAAATGCCATCCACTATGGTATGTTTGGTGGTGTCACATCCTCCAGTGTAGGTGGTACTTAGGTGTCAATGAGGTGCATTTCACTATTATATTTACGTCTTACATTGTAATGACACCTACACCCTGGTGACCTGGCAGACTGGGTTGTCCATTCTCTGCACAGGACTTGGCACAGGAGAGACTATTTGTCCGTCTTTCCAAAAGGAATGAATGCGTAGCTGACAAACGAAGGAATTTCTGAATCGTGTGGCTATGAGCAGATATATTTTGCTTTACTTTTCTCTGCTTTGCAAACTTTTTACCCCCAAGCTTCTATGATTTTTATATAGTAATAATAATCTTTAAAGAGTCAGTTTGCTTAGAGAAGTGAGGGTGTAGGGTGAATGTCACTGAAGAGATTACGCACATTTATTCCCCAAAGTTTCAAACCCACTAAAGCTGTGATGCTTGGTAGTTCAGTTAGCTAAGTTTCAACCCCAAATCTCCTCATTAGCATTCCATACCAGAGACGTAGCATGAAGGAGGCCTTCCCTTTTCTAACAGAAACATGAAAAGTAAGGGAGACGGAAAGAACCGTAAGAAGGAAAACACTTCGTTATGAGGAGAAACATCCTCGGTTACAGTTCTTGTTCCTTACGAGAAGAATTTAGGCATAATTATGAAAACATTGAAAAGTGTGTATTTTAAGACTGTTTTCACTCTGTAGGCCATTGACGAGGAGTGTGAGGTTTATCCTGAAAAGATTTTAAAAGTTACTCAATCAACAACACAAGGTCACATATAATGAAACATCTTCTGCCTTTGTAAACTTCTAGGGGTGTTTTGTAACATTACTTTTCATTTATCTTCTCTGGATTGACTGGTCCCTCTCCCATTATTAAAGAATATCAAGGTCAAACATTTTGCCACTACCTTTGATGAATCTCTCTTATACTCCAGAAATTCAACAGATTTCTCTGTGTGTGCCTATAGACTGTTATCTCTGTGTGTGTGTGCTCCTTAAAGTGAAAAAACAAAAATATTAATATCTATGTATATATTTATTTCATTTGATATTTTTATCACTAGTGTTGACAATTAAATACTTAAATCTTTGTGATAAGCGAATGAAAGAAAATTCTGCCTCCCTTGATAAAAGGGACAGTGAATTTAGATTCTGGAAAATTTTATGGTTTTTAAACATATCTCTGAGATTAAATGCCCACAGAACTTCTGTAAAATGGAAGATTAAGTAAATCGGTTAAAGTCATACAACTAGGAAGTGGCAGAGCTCTGTTTCCAACTGAGGCAGTAGAATTCCAGTGCCCATTCCCTTTACCATGATATGATGCTAAAGTTGCAGATTTTTTGTGAAGATTAAATGAGACAATGTCTATAAAATAATGTTACATATTTTTTTAAAGTAAATGATTGATAATAAATTTTATATCATTACAGTTACATTAAAAATAACTCCTGACATGCTAGAAGGAAATGTTTAAGGAATACAGCAAAAAGATTGGCCTAACCAGGGGACACAGGATGCATAAGAGGATGTTAAAAGTAGTAAGTTAAAGTTGAAAATGCCATTGGGCCAGATAGGCTTTTAAATGCCAAGTTTAGTAGCTTTTACTTTTTAAATGCAACCTAGAGGGATATCTGACATATTTTGTTAAGATGCAACATGATGAGTTCTATACTTTAAGAAAGAAACTAAAAATAGAACTACCATATGATCCAGCAATTCCACTCCTGGGTATATATCTAAAACAAAACAAAACAGAATCACTAATCCAAAAAGATACATGAACCCCAATGTTCATAGCCTCATTATTAACAATAGTTAAGATGTGGAAGCAACCCAAGTGTCCATCAACAGATTAATGGATGAAAGAAGTGGTATTACCCTCCCATGAAAAAGAATGAAATTCTGCCATTTGCAACTAGTGAATGGACCTAGAGAGTACGCTTAGTAAAATAGGTCAGACGGAGAAAGACAAATACTATATGTTATCACTTATATGTGGAATCTAAAAAATAAAACCATCGAATGTATATAGCAGAAACAGGCTCACAGATATGGAAAACAAACTAGTGGATACCAATGGAGAGAGGGAAGTGGGAGAGACAAGATGGGGGTATGGGATTAAGAGGTATAAAATAGATAAGCAACAAGGATATATGGTACAGAACAGGGAATTATAACTATTATTTTATAATAACTTTAAATGGAGTATAAACTGTAAAAATACTGAATCGCTATTCTGTACACCTGAAACTAATATAATGTTGTAAATCAACTATAAAAAATGTTGATTGTATAAAAGATCAACTTTTTTATAAAAAAAGAAAGTTGTAGAAACAAGATACAACATGGTTGGGGAGGGTAGGCAGGAGGAGGTGGCAGGGTAGCCCATTACTTTGCCATTGTATTGACACTAGTTGAAGTAGGGTGTGTTTACATGGTTAGTGGCAGTGGAAATGATAAACAGAGGGTGAATAAAAGTGTATATGAATGGAACAATGTATAATGAATCAAGAATATAGAAGCAGGGTTAAAATTAATTGAGTGCCTTTTCTATTCCAGATTTTGCTAGAAATTCTACATTCTGTCAAATCATACCAGAGTTTAGGATATATTTATGAGATTCATTTACTTCCCATTGTACAGTTGAGAAAAAAAACTCTCAAAAAGTTAAATAGGCCTACATCATGCAACAAATACAAAGCAGAAATAGGAGTGACATGTAGATGTTTGTCTTCAAAACTTGAGTTACTCCTATCACCCCAAGTACCCCATGTCATACAATATTGGAGAAAACAAACGTAAAATGAATAAAAAATCTCAAATTTGTTTACCAGGGATGATGGTGGCAATTCTAAGCAAAGTAGGTGATGTAGGAATTGGGGGTGTGTATTTCGATGAGATAGTGGTAATACAGAGATGACAGCAGGAATTAGAAAATTCCACTGCATACAGCATATAACTGTAGCTACGTGATATGATGCCATTAATCATTATGTCTGAGTCCAAAAATTAAGGCGATTTCACATATCACTATGTGTAGTAGACCTTTGACAAAAAAAAATATTGTGATGTGTTTTACCTTGAACCAATAACATAACTCTCTCCTCCCAACATATAGCATTGTCCACTTTGAAGAACTTAAGGAACAATTAATCCTTTTATTGCCATCACCAAATCTGTAAGAGACTATGTATATAAACACTGCCAGTTTTCATCAAACCAAATTACTAATTTCTGTGATTTTAGGAAACTATGGATCATCTTTGACAAGCAGAATGATGTAGAAAATAAGAACATGAAGAATGCAAGATTTAACGTAAGTTTCCTGACATGGAATGAGAATTGAATCAACTATAATCCTTGGGTTCCAACTTTTCTCTCTTGCTTTGAGCTTCTTTCATCACATGGTATCAGTGTTTGCTCAGATGGTAGGATTATCATGTCTGATTTTCAAGAAGTACAGTCACTGACTTACCATTCGTATTCCTACAAAGCATGGTCTCCAGGTACTGCATGATAGTTAGGGTCATGAGAATTGTTCATGGATCTAGAGAACCTAAGGCCTGAATTGCTAAGTCAGACTTAGGCTTATGCATGATCTACTATGAGAATCAGTGAAACCTAGAATTGGCATTTACCTTCCTCACCAAAATGCAAGAACATTTCCTAAAGTTTCCTGATCAGTTGTCATCAACCTGTTTTTCATCACCTGTAGATCCCTGATGTTTTCAGCCAATGGAGGAGGCCAGTTAGATATGGGCTAAACTTCAAAATTCGTTCCCTTTCTCTCTGAATGTCTTCTTTCTTTGGTGTTATGTCACGTGTATTTCCTTAAAGTTCTTATAAATTCTATATTCTTGATGTCTTGGAGTGATTGAACACATACACACACTAAAATTTATTTAAAAATTTGATAGCCCTACTATCAGCCAGATTTGAAGCTAGTTATAAGTCAATTATTAACATAATAAAAATATGCAAAATTGGACATTTATATGGAAAACCAGTGCACTGAAATAATCCTGTAACCCAAAGATTTAAATTCTATCCAGTGTTGCCATTAGGGATAAACCATTTTATTTTTCTGAGTTTTACTCTTCTTTTCAGTGTGATGTGAAAAGCAAAATAGTAATACTCATTTCCACAGGCTGTCATTAAGTCATACGAGTTTATGTAAGCAAATGTGCTAAAAATATTATAACATTTTCCTTATTGTTAATATTATTTTCATTTATACTTTGCCTCTTTCTATAAAAGTTTGAAGTGGCTTATGAAAATATACTAATAACACATAGAAATGTAAATCATATTTAGACATTCAAAACAAAGAATGATAAAAGTCAGGAGGATAAAGCCAAGATGAATGCATTATTACTGTTAATAAAAGCATAGAAAGAAATAAATGAGGGGTAATTTGAGTTCTTCAATTTTTTTTTTTAATGAAAGCTTATTTATTTATTAATTAATTTTTGGCTGTGTTGGGTCTTCGTTTCTGTGCGAGGGCTTTCTCTAGTTGCGGCAAGCGGGGGGCCACTCTTCATCGCGGTGCGCGGGCCTCTCACTGTCGCGGCCTCTCTTGTTGCGGAGCACAAGCTCCAGATGCGCAGGCTCAGTAGTTGTGGCTCACGGGCCTAGTTGCTCCGCGGCATGTGGGATCCTCCCAGACCAGGGCTTGAACCCGTGTCGCCTGCATTGGCAGGCAGATTCTCAACCACTACACCACCAGGGAAGCCCAAGTTCTTCAATTTTAAAAGCATTTTACTTGCCTTTTTTTGTTATAGCTCTATTTTGTACACCCCTAGGATTGTGCAGTCTGTAACAAAGGTTGGTTAATGCATCAAGTAACAGCATTATTTTTTTTCCATTTTTCCTTTATGTTGATGAAGGACAGTTATTTTATTTTTTTAGTAGAAGATAAAATCAAGGTCATTCTAATTTCTAATAGCTTAGGATTTAATATCATGACAATTGAACAAATAAAACTATGG
This sequence comes from Phocoena sinus, assembly GCF_008692025.1. Classification (NCBI taxonomy): domain Eukaryota; kingdom Metazoa; phylum Chordata; class Mammalia; order Artiodactyla; family Phocoenidae; genus Phocoena; species Phocoena sinus. The sequence continues at coordinate 11,422,045 of NC_045776.1, read as the reverse complement.
ACATTGCATTGGTTATACCACGTACTATTTTATTAATATATGATGTCAATTGAATGCCCACTTCCAGAAATGTAACAACTGCAAGGGATGTAGGTGAGAACCCGTAACAGATGTTTGCAAGATTTTTTCCCCCTACTTAGAACATAATAAACATATGGAATGGCCTATCAGGCACAATTGCTGAGGCAAAACACAAGGATCATTCAAGAAACAATTAGATTCTGTTCTAAAGAAATGGAATACTTTAAAGGATGAGTCCTGATGGGCCTGTCCTCCTGATGAGCAAATAGCTCTACCTAAACCCTTTATGATCTTATCTCCATTTGAATGTAAGTATCACTGCAATGTAATCATATCTAGAGTTGGGAGTGCTGTGGAGAGTTTCCCTCCTCTGCAAGAAAGGCAAGTGTATTGACAGTATTCCACATCTATGTTGTAAAATGCCCACATGTGGTAACTTTGTTTTCATTCTCTTTGATATTAAATGAAAGGAAGATGTCTCTCATCATCGTAACATCTTCATTTTTTGGATAATGTTTAGTGGGGCTAACTGATTTTTTTTAAAAGAGGAAAATTTTAGGAGTATTTCAAGGCACATACTCCGAACTGCATTAGGATGTGAATTAGGGAAATTTATTAGGGAATAAATAAAAATTATGAATGCACAAGAAACAATTCAACATAATAGCATATGCAAAATCTAAGAGAAGAAATCTTTGGAAATCAACGCCATCTTTAAAATGGTTTGCCCTCAGAAAGCTAACTCTGCTGTAGCATGACTGAACATGGCCCTGAGAAAATTTTATCTTATTTTATTTATTACTTTTGAGAACAACAGTCTATCCTTATTGGGAAAGGCAGTCTTTTGACACCCTGGGTGGCTGCCAAAGAATGGGCTTTGGGCCTGGAACACTTCCCTACCTAGAGATAAAGAGCCCTTGTAGTCTGAGCTGGGCTTTCCGCCTAGTGTAGAAATAGCTTTCTCTGTTCTGGACCCAAGCTGTGCTCTCATATTTGTCTTCAGTGCTTGCTTCATATGGCACCTGGCCAATCCCAGTACTACATCTGTTCTGTGCATGGCAGGAACTAGGTCCTTTGCCTGCAGCATAAGAGGGGTGCAGGCAGACCATCACCCTGAGAACATTGCTGGGGGAGACCCACTGGCCTTGGGGGACTGACCCTCACTATTGAAGGTGACCCTGCTCTGTCTCTTCTCTGTGTGAGTAAAGCATTTTTTCATCCAAAGCTTGTGTAAGTCTTGCCTTTCTTGGTCATCCCAAACCATGCAGTAGGTTGACATCTTGGATCAACTGTTCCTGGTGACAGGCATTGTTATGTTCTTTGCTCTCCTCCATGAGGTGGGACTCCTCCCCTGGAGGTGGAGACAGGTGTTACTTGCTTGAGTTCCACAATAATAAAATTAAACACACTTTTCTTCCTTTTTTTGTCCCAATGCACTTTTTTAGAAACCTATAATTTTTTTACACCATCCTAGAGAATAGAAGGTATTCAATCTATATTCCATATCTGTCGATTAGGCATAAGGACTTGATTGAATAATTTTGTGTAGTATATATTATAAAAATGAATAACTTCGTGTTTTCCAAAAATAAAAGTAATAATTGAATGTGTTTTTCAGACTACATATAGTACTAACATCCTAAGATTCAGCTATGCTCTCCAGGAGCTGTTAATTATTCCTTCTCTTTTCCTGGTAGGGATTAACTTATCTATTAATGTAAGATCAATACGTATGATTGATGTATTGTTTTAGACAGCCATAATAGATACATCTTGAGAAAAATATTCAGTAATCAGACAAAAGATACTTGCTCTTCAATAAATCATGAAGACAAGTCAAAGTTATTTTAATAAATATCATTTTTATATTATCATTCACATGATAAATGGTGACCCTCAAAATAGTAATAATTTGTAATATATTCTGAATTCTTCATTTTGTTGCTTACTGAAGTTACCAAACAGACCAAGATAGGGACATTGGAAAAGCATGAATTGTATTTCCCAAGTGATCTTAAATTGACCAACTTAGTACTTGTGCTTAATATTTAAGAATAGAGGGAAGAAATTTTAGTTTTAGCTTACTCAGTAAAAATTGTTAGTGAATGTGTGTGTCTCCCTACTAGAAGTTACCTTCTTGAGAGAAGGGGCTATATGACCTAATCAACTCTGTATCTCTGACGTATAACAGGTTATCACAAAATGCTTATGGACTAGAAATTAATTGTTAACACAGATTTGCTTAATTTATTGATGTATCCTTCTGAAGCATGCACTTTTATCTTATTAAGCTTACACAAATTAGATGCTAAGTGTAGAATGGCAAATTTTAAGACTGTCCTTGAACATTTGCTTCTCACAATTTAAATCTACTTTGGCGCAATGAAATATGGCCCTATAGGGCTGTCTAGTTCCAGTGCCCACAAACTCATCCACTGGATGCCCTTTAACTACTAATCGCTGTGCATTATTCACATTTATTTATGTGAACTTTTGGCTTACTCTCAACAATTAAAACACACACACACACACACACACACACACACACACAAACACAAACATAGAGTAAAGCATGGGGTGTATTTTTCCAAGATTAAATCTTCAAAGCCAGGCTTCCCTGGTAGTGCAGTGGTTAAGTATCCACCTGCCAATGCAGGGGACATGGATTCAAGCCCTGGTCCTGGAAGATCCCACATGCCGTGGAGCAACTAAGCCCGTGAGCCACAACTACTGAGCCCACATGCCTAGAGCCTGTGCTCTGCAACAAGAGAAGCCACCGCAATGAGAAGCCCGTGCACCGCGATGAAGAGTAGCCCCCAGTCACTGCAACTAGAGAAAGCCCACGCACAGCAGTGAAGACCCAATGCAGCCAAAAATAATAAATAAATAAAATAAATAAATTTTTAAAAAACTGTAAAATTGAAGCCAAGAGATTTATTTTTTTAAAAAATCTTCAAAGCCTTGTATGAGATGTATCTATAGGATATCGGATTGGTATATGTATCCTGACTGATCTCAAACATAATTTCCATTTTACAGGTGAAGTTATGCAACTTGATTGCTTATTTAAGTAGATTTAATAAAGATATATTGTGCACCTAATAGTCACATAAATTTGGATCACCTGCTAGTAATTGTCCAATTAGGTTAAAACAATTTTTTTCTCTCTTAATAAGTTTGGGACTTTATTAATAATTACAATGTGCTTCTTAAATTATAGTATTATAAGACAAGCTCTTGTCATGTAATTAACTTTTTGTAATCTAGTGGTGAATTTACTAAGTGTCTTGACACTTACCCTTCATAGAACTAAAAGATTATTCTACATTAGTTTTCTTAATATGCTGAAACAGGGTATTTACTTCCAAATATGAGATATTGCCATGAAAATTACTGAGATTAAACTGAACAGATCACATGAGTACATTTTAAAATATGGTTTCCCATTGAAAGGTTTAAAGAAGATTTTATTTTTAATAAAGTATAGTTTCAATTAAAATTTTAAATTAATACATTTACAAACATAAAATTGTAATGAAGTCTCTATGCTTATAATGCTTATGTAACTTTAAAACCAATCCACAGGTACATTAAGTATAAGTAACTAAAAATACCAAACCAATCAAAATAAGGTTTGCAGTATTAATGTGATCTGATAGATGTATTTTGGGGTGGGGCTATAATTCAGTTACCATGTACAATACAAGGCGATTCTGCCAGCAGTGACCAAGGTGAGATAATGATTCATCTAAATCTGGACATCCATCCTATTTGTATGCCACCATTTTGCCATTGCCTTTCTCCATTGCTACCTATATGTAATATACTGTGAGATCACTTCGCCATCACTTGATCCAAAGACCTGTCAATATTAAATTTGCTTCTATTCTTGTATCCTAGATAATCCATGAGATAATGAGAACAATTTTATTGATGTGATATTAAACCAAGTGGAAAATTCCATCACTGAAATCCTGTGGTGGTTCTCAGAAATAGGACCTCCAACCAAGTGACAAAAGTTTTATTTATGTAATGAGAATATCATCACTCTTTCCACTGTGGACCCTTCATGTCTGGCCCTAACAGGAAACTACCACATCGCTCTCATTTCTCCTCCCATTCATCCTTAAAGAAGGCTTAGTTATTTATTGGTCTGTTCATCTGTTGGTTTATTTATATAGTATGTATCTATTTATTTATTTATATTAATCATTGAGAGAAATTCTTCAATCTTTCTTTAGGTTCCTAGCGTAATTGCAATCATGAATCATTTTTGAGAAACCAACGACCCAAAGAGCTGCAGGTAACACTCCCCGCATCCTTGATCCCTACGGGTAGACATACAGATTCTGAGTCAATATACACCCTGAAATGGGAAAAGAGAAAGGTTCATCTCTCAGAAGAAAAAAATTGGTTATTCTCTCAAACACAGTATGAAATCTTGCAAAGAAATACTCTATGTACCTTAGCTAGAGAAAAAGAAGTTAAATACTTAAGAACTCTGAAATTTCTTGCATTGACATGCTTTTAGGTATCTAATATCTACCTACAGGATATATGCCTTCTCAAGACTTTTCATTGTTTTTAGTGTAGATATTTAAAGTTTAGCATGCGTACAAAAAAAGTGCAAAAATCATGGGTACATCTCAATTAATTTTTACAGAGTGAGCACATTCATGTACCTAGTATTCAGATCAAATCACAAAAAATACAAGTGCCCAGGAACTCTCTCCCCACTACTAACCAAAGATGCCTCCTACTAATTAAACCACGAGGTTAAAGACTATTCATTCCCTTCTGACAGCATAAATTAGTTTTGCCTGCTTTCATACTTGATATAAATGAATCATACAGTATTCGTGCTGTGTCTGCTTTCTTTTACTCTAAAGTGTACCTGTGAAATTTATTATCTTGGCGTACAGTTTATTCTCATTGTTGTCTGGTATCTGATTATTTATTTGGTTTATTTGTTTATTGCCTTATCACACTAGGGTATCTAAGTAATGATGTTTTTCTTGTTAATAGTAATGTGTGTTTTCTTTCTTCTTTTAGTGATTAGTCTTGCTAGGGGGTTATCAATTTTATTAATATTTTCAAACAATCAAGTTTGGCCTAGGTCGATGTTCTCGTTTGTGTTTTCTATTTCACTAATATCTGTTCTTTTTATTTATTCCTCTTTTCTAATTTGTTAACTTGATATGCTTTTTTAAAATCCAGCTTCTTGAGATAAGGATTCAATCATGAATCATTATAAAAGCCTCAAAATTTATCAGGCATTTTCAGGTCTTAATATATACAGATATGTGTTTATATGTATTACATGCTTTATATTTCTCTCTAAACAATTTAGAATTTCATGAACTTTGATATGTCATAACCACACTATAATTCTGATTTCTGTGGTGATTTCTTCTTTTATCCATGAGTTATTCAGTAGTATGCAGTGTACTTTCCAAATAATTGGGAATTTCCTAGATATCTTTTATTATGGATCTAGGAAAAGTACTCTGAACTATATCAATGTTTTGAGATTTATTGAGACTTCCTCTATAGCTTAGCAAATAAATGGTCAAATTTTTTAATGTTACAGGTGCACTTAAAAGAAAATATATTCTGGCTTTGTTGTGTGCAGTGTTCTATATATGTCAGTTAGTTCATGTGTGTTAATTGTGCTGTTTATTGCTTCTGTGTTCTTCTTGTGTGTGTTTGTATGTGTGTGGCTATTTCTCTCAGCTCTTTGAGGGGAATGTTAAAATCCCACTATATTTATGGATTTGTCTTTCATTCAGTTCTCAATTTTGCTTTATGCATTTTTAAGATAAATTATGAGGAAACAGAGTAATATTTCTTCATTAGCACCTAAGTTGGCTGATAAAAATACAACAATAACAGCTTTCTTTTGGTTAGTGTTTTCATGACAGATCTTATTTCATGCTTTTTGTTTTTAACTTTACTGTGCTTCTTGTGAGCCATATATAGATTTTGTTTTTGCTGTTGTTTAATTCAGTTTGACAATGCTAGTCTTGTGATTATTTTTAGCCTAGTTATATTTAAAGTAATTCCTGATATATTCAGGTTTATATTACTATTATTTATTTTCTCTTTGACCCTCTAGTTCATGTTTACTTCTCTCCTTTCCTATTCCTTTCATATTAGACATTTTATAGTCTATATTTTCTCTCTAGTATTAAATACACATTATTTTACGAGTTCTTAGTGTTTTCCATGCAGATTAAAATATAAATACTTTATGAATACTTGATTAACTACCCTTGAACAATAATATCCCTTTTATAATTTTCCCAGTAAAGTAAGAACTGTAGAACATTTAACTCCATTTGCTCCCCTTCCTCCATTCATGCTGTTTCAGCCACTTTTGCTCTACATATATTTGGGTCTTCATAGAAGAGCATTATTGTTGTTTTAAACACACAATATTCACTTTCTTGTAATTCAGGTATGCTGGCTCGAAATTCTCTTTGAATTTCTCTGTAACCTTTTTATTTTACTTTTATTTTTGAAGTATATATTCGTTGAGTACAGTTGACCCTTGAACAACATGAGTTTGAATGGTATGGGTTCACTTATACCTGGATTTTTTTCAAGAAATACATGCCACAGTACTACATGAACCACAGTCAGTTGAATCCATAGATGTGGAACCACAGGTGTGGAGCTCTGACTGTAAAATTATGTGTGGATTTTTGTGTGTGTAGGGGGTCGGGACGCCTAACCCCCGCATTGTTCAAGAGTCAACTGTATATAAATTTAGGTTAGAGATTATTTTCTTCAGCACTTTAAAAATGATAATGTATTGACTTCTGGCTTCTAGGTTTTGTTTTTATTATTATTTTTGATACTGTGTTGCTTCTCGTAACTAATTTGAGCCCCCTCTCTGGATGACGATTTTAACTCCTTTCCTTTGTTTTTAAGCAGTTTTACTAAGACAGTCCGAAATGTGACTTTCTTTGTGCTGTTTTGGGCTCAATCAGCTTCTTGAGCTATAGGTTTTGTCTGTATTTGTTCTGTCTGTTGCTACTTCACAAACCACTCTAAAATGTAGTGGCTTAAATTAATGACACATTAGCTCATGTCTGTGTGGGTTGATTGATTACAGCGGGCGATTTCTTTTGTGAGTCTTGCCCGGATTTTCTTATTATGTTATTATCTTCAGATGGTGGCTGGGTATGGAGTCATTTGGATGCTAGAATACTCCAGTCCAGTTGGACTGTCCAAAATGATTTCTTCCCTCATATATAAGGTGACCTGGCGCTTCTCTGTAAAACCATTATTTGCCTATGGTGTCCTGGCCTTCAGGGCCTCTTTCCAGCAGGGTAGCTGGAATTCCTATGTGGTGGGTCAGGGATCCTGAGAACTCAAAAGAAGAAGACACCGTTTTAAGGCTCAAGCCTGATGCTGGCACAGTGACCCTACTGTCACAGTCTCTTGCTTAAGGAAAGGCACAGTTCTGGTCCATATTTAATAAAGGAGGGCAACACAGGGCATGAATATAATGATGGATCGTTCTTTTGGAGACCAACTCTGGAGACCCCTTTCACAGTATCTTTCTTATTTTTGGAATTTCTCTGCCATTATCTCGTTAACTATCATTTCTTCCCCTTTCTATTGCCAATTTCCACCTGGAACAGAAATTGTAGGTATGCTACAATTTCCTCTGTGTCTGACATTTCTCTTTTCTGTATTTTCCACCCTCTTTACTTTCTTTTCTTCAGTGTGTTTATCTTCTAATGACATGTATTCAGACCACTAATCCTGTGTTCTGCTGTGTCTAATCCGTTGCCAAATCCGTCTTTCTTAATTTTAAAACTTTTATTTTTTCAGTTCTAGATTTTCATTATATTCCTTTTATGTATTTCCGTATTCTGGTATAATTCATCACGACTTTACCTTCTCAACCTTTTCATTTGTTTTAACAGTTTGATCATAGTTCTTTTAATGTTTTCTTCTGCTAACTAAACATCTGTAGTACTATCTCTGGCTCTGTTTCAATCATCTCTTTTGTTCCCTTGGTTTTGGATTTTATGGACTGCTGGCTTGCAGTCTGGGCAATGTATAGTTTTACCTCTGGTTTGCCCTCCCATTGGCCCCAGTCCTCTCGGTGTTTTCAGGTGAGCACTTGGCGTTGTCTCCAAGACGGTTTACTGGATGTTGAACCAAGCAAGTCATTATCTCCTCAACAAGGCTGGACTTGCTCTGTTCTGCTTTACAGAGGCTTTCTGTTGAGCCTTTTTAGCCTCCTCATGCTCCATGCAACTTTAGAGAGGGAATCTATATATTTAGGAGCCATCATGTTTCCATTTTCTCTTCCCAGTCCCATGGGACCACCAAAAGCTCTGTTAATTTTTCTCCTCTCAGCAGCAGACCACTCTGGGGGCACAGCTAACATTTTCAGCCTATCAGCAAACCCCCTCAGGGAAAACACTTCTGTGAAAGCTCAGTTTTCAGAAGGTCTTTTCTCTCTGGAATATTGCCATCTCTAATTATCCTGGTTTCAGTACTTCTCTGATACCTTGGACATGATCTTTCTGTTTTATCCAAATTTGCTAGTTGTTCATGGTGGAAGCATTGCTCTGCTCCATTTAACTCTTCTTTACCAAAATATTTAGGTGTCACACACTCTTGACTGCCCGCCTGCCCCATTCCTCAAGGGTCTGTGTAATTCCCTCTACTCTTGGACAAGCTTATTACACAGAATAAGAGTGCTTGATAGGCTCAGTCTCCCACCAGACTGTATGCTTTTAGAATAAACACTATACTATTCATCTGTGTTTTCTTGGTATGTAGCACTTGGTATCTGAGAAATGAATGAGAGTATTTTCTTTCTTTAATATACTGCTGAGTCAAATGGATTTTGGGTGACATATTTGAGGTTATAAGCTAAATATCTCAGAGGCCAAAATTCCCATAATTATATATGACATCCCCATGTTGATGATCTTGGGATAAGTTCATTCCAGAGAAATCAGATAATAATACAATCATCAACACATGTTGCTCACTGTTACTTCAGTTGTCTTTTAGCAGCAACTTTTAACCACAACCTCCTCAAAATTGAAGAAGCAATTTTTTTCCTCTGGATTCCACAATAAGTCAAGTGTTGTCACTTGACATCTCATCACTGATAACTCTTAACAAAAACATGGCACCTGAGTGGTAGGGGAGAAAATATCCTAAAGAACAAGGTAGACTATGAATTAAAGATTATTTGTTTGGTTCATTTTACATATATGGTTTAATGATTTACCAAAGGAATAAATAATTCATTTTGTTTAAGTAAAATGTTGTTGTTGACATATGTATTATTTTAATTTTTAACTATTTTTCCATTCCACAATATAGAAACTTTACAATGGAAAAGAAACATAATAGTTATGTAAGTACAAGTAAAACCACATGAAAATCACAAAGTTGAAAAACTACATGAATTATTAATCCTGACCCTTGTAGAAAATCGTTTAAAAATAATTTTTGAACGTAACTCTGAATGACTATGATAAAATGATAATACATATTATTCAGTGTAGTTTTAGAATGAACTTTTGGGGGCTCTTCAAAAACAGAAATACCATGCATTTTCAGTTGTTCAAATAAATATTCAAAATTTCATTCATAGTTGAAAACAACAGGCAAAATTAGATGAATATCAAAGAGTTTTTCTATTCTTGGGATCATGATAAAATGTTTCTACCTGGATGAAGTAAAACAGAGATGAATTTTGCTGCTCATGGAAGATAGGGCTCGTCTAGCTATGGCCATGTTTTCTGAGGCCCCTCTGTGTGGTTAATTTACACTTACGAATGTAATATTACACTAAACATAATGTATATTGTGAGTTTACAGATTATTATTTTCATTCTAAGGGACACTTTAAAATATTGATTTAATTTTTTATTATAGTGGCTTTTAGATTATCTAGATTCTTTGTTGACTATTTTATTTTGCATAGCACTACTGGGCTAATATTAGATACATATTTCGTATAGCATCCCATACTTTTAATGTTAAAACACTGTAGAAAGAAAAAACTCCCACTGCTTTTTCATCTTTACTTCCTTCTTGAGTAATTTCAAAGTGATTAATATGTAAACATATATGGAATTTATCTTATGTATGTTGATTCATCTGTTCATAACTGTTATGACAATACATTCAAAGAAACGGTGTGACAGAGAACGTATTTGAGGAAAATAACACAAGAAAATAAAGCAAAGGGTATTTGTGACAAATATGACAGCTCTAACTTTCAAAGGAAAATGAAAGTAGGGGATCTGTCCTTGAAACTGGCATTATGACCTTTTATTTTATAACCATTTACTCCATGTTAAATGAGAATATGGCATATTTCCTCTCAGGTTAAGGGAAAATAACAGCTTTAGACATTATCTTTGACCCTCCAACTATAGAGGGGATATGAATAATGATGAAGCAAGGAGTAGAGAGCATTTTAAAATAGACGCCTATGTCTCAAATAGGTGCATTCAACTATTAGTGCCAAGAATAACTTCCTGTAAGTGAAATATTTAGCATAGGTCATTTTCAAAAATGGATACTTGAAGAAAGAACTATAATATAAAATCGTAGGGCTATAAGGGATGTTGTAACTTGTTAGTCCAAGTACCAATTTTGCAGAAAAGAAATTGAGGCCTGGAGATATTGATTTTTCCCAGCCATTTTAATACAGAGCGTGATGTGATACACTAGCCTCTGTCTCCCTGTCTCACCACCGAATTGAGGTGACATGTAATTGCATTATGTTATGCACTTTCATTTCTAATAACACCTAGAAATAGATTAAGTGCCATATTATCATTCTGTCTAAAGTATGTGTGAGATGGTAAGGATGAAAAATCTATTTATTAACATATGGCCTAGAAAATTAAATAAAATAAATAGCAAATCTCTTTTTATTGCCACCCTCTAGATTTAATATCCTAATTTTCTGTTTTACCTACAGTTACCTTTATTTCTTTTAAGTTGTCTACACTTACAGAATAAGGAAAGGTAAACATAAATAAAAAGTGCATAACTCCAGCAATAATAACCATTTGTCTAAGAAGAAAGCACCTAGAGGCTCTTAGAGAGATGTCAACATTATAGAAGAGATATTATTACTCAGCTGAAAGAGTGTGTGCATCAGGAGAGGTAAATGAATACTTTAAGTTCTTAATATAGGGATCATTTTTATTTGCTGGATCATGAGTTACCTTTAGGAGATTAACTGTGTCTGGTCACTGTCATCCATGCCAGCCATGTCTTGTGTTACTCAGTCTGACCCTTGAAGCAACACCAGCAGCATCACCTGGGAGCTTGTTAGTGCAGAACCCCAGGTCCCAGCCCAGACCTACTAAATCACAGTCTGTATTTTAACCATTTCCCAGGTTATTTGTGTGCACATTCAAGGGTGGTGATAAGTCCTGACCCAGACCCCATCAACCTTCCCCACCTGCTTGCTGACTTACTATCCATTTCTAGTTTCCCCAGCACAGAGACACCTGAGCCTGTTTACTGAAAGAGAACTTAATAGCTATCTATCTAAACCTTTAGTTGCACCTGTGAGGGGCCGAGACTGGTGTGATCTCGGCCAAGGCCAGATCACATGCTGACCTGTCTGGGACTAGAGACAATGAACTTGATCCAGGAAATAGATTCCTGTGTGTAAGCAGGTGATACTGTTCTTCCAGTCAATGTATCATTCCCTACAGATGGCTCTAAATAGTCAAACGGGGCTCTTGCTGACCTAGCTAGATACAGACATGCAAGGCCATTGTGAGAATGCCAGCACCACATTGACCTATGGCATCAGTGACTTTAAAATGGACTGCTCTGAGTAGTATACAAAACAATAAAAATGAAAACTAAACACTGTGACAAAAAATCATTTTCACAAATAAGTTCAATGGCAACTACTGATATCTTAAATCTCACCTTTAACATTTCATTAATGTGAAAATTCAGCAAGAGTTTGGCCTGTTGTATTATGCTCTCTTCTATAACTCTAAATCAAAAGTTTTATTATTCATAGGTGAAAATTTTGCTTTTGAAGTCAGACTTCTATGTATATGTGGGCTGGACTTTGTATATATTGTTCATAGTATTTACTAACTTGCTCACTGATACTGTATAATATAGATAATAAAGACATTGAGACAAAGAAAAACACAGGTGTTCATATTATATTGTTCATATTATATTAGGTATACACATTGAGAATATGCTTAGCTTTTTAACATCAAAATATATTTTTTCAAAATGAATGCCTATCAATGGAGAGAATTTCCCAGAAAACAAAAGATTCTGATTCATCTTACTGATAATATTGTCAGGTAACTTAAATGCTAACAGACGGTAATGTTTATAGGAAAAGTGAGTCCTCTAAAATATTAACTCTTAAAAATGCAGATGGTAAACCTACTGAGTCTTTGATAATATTGACTATTTACACAAAACAGATTCATATAATTTTACCTCAATTACACACAATTCTAGACAATAAAAGACAACCTTATACCACTAATAAAATCAACATTGATAACAGTAAGTATTATGACACATGAAACTCACATGCAAGTTAAGTTATAGAGAAGAAATGGCGGCCATGATCAGTGTAAGACTCACAGAACCACTTAATACATCTTTCCAAAAGAGACAAGCCTGTCCTATGAAATAAATCTACCCTGTCCCTCTTCTTGAATGATCTTAAAAGAAAATTTTATATTGGAAAAGCATCCAAAGCCACTATATAGACCTTATTTGGTCAGAGAAAAGGAATAGAAATACATAGACATATTTTTAATTCTCTAGATTATGTTTATTAAATATTTAGCACTGATCAGTTTCTTTATGTGTATATATTCATACACAGAGAAACATAAGTAGAATAAAAGTATATCTTTCATTTCCATTTTGCCATATTTACTATATTTGATTTCATTCTTAAAGATTTTCAAATTCTAATTTTAAACACAACAATTATTCATTTTGTTTCAGTCCTCTAGGGCTATGTAATATTGTTTCTTCTAAAATGACCTTGATACATAACTTCAATAAATTGATAAATACTTTTGTTAAATAAAAATATATCAACTAATTGTATTTAAAATTATCATCTAAATTATCTAATTAAATTTTAAAAAGTAAATCATTTTAGAAAGTATAATACTTTGCCTTATAAATTTAAATTCCACGCAAGGTTGGCTAATTGACCCATAATTGGTCAATTATAGGTACAATTATATGCAGTTGCTGTCTCTTGCATTCACATATAATTACAGATGACAAATATGTATACACTGAAGAAGTAACCATTTTGAAAAATAAAGCCCTTAGTTGATGTCTTCCAAGGGCATGTGGATGTATGAAATTCTAACTGGCAAGCACAAAATGTTTTATACCTGTTGAAGAAATTTTAATCACCTGGAAAAATACTTTCTATACAATAACATAGAGAGAATAAGAAACAATTGCTATCAAAATTTGTATCTTTCTAAACATCTTGCTCGATGAAAACCAATTTCACTGAAGAGTGGTTCTCACCTTTAACACAGAGCCAGTTTCTTGTTGGATTGGTGTCCTACCTAGTTGAACTCCTGACTGCTTTGCTATAATGGAATGTTAACAGGGACAGCTGACATAGTGAAAGGAGCTATCGCCACTAGTGGCCCGGGTGTGATCTAGAGCAGTCACAGAGCAAATCTAAAATGACTAGCTTACAGAGGAAAGAAGAGGGAAATATGCTATTCAGACTTCTCAAACCTTATAGATAATGGCCTTTAGGACATCAGAGAGACTTTCTAGAATTAGCATTTTTTTTGACATAACATAAATCAACCCAAAGTAGCAGTAACCTTTGTTATCATGCGGCTTACTGAAATATAAAGCACCTCAAAACCACACTGATTAGCAGACAAATACCTTCTGTTTCCACACATGCTAAGAACTTATTGATTCGGTTTCACCTGCCAGTGGTCATTAAGGCCTGAAAAAAATAATAAACACCATAAATCATTATCATGCTGAAACATTGATTAAGTACCTTCATATACATGAAGGCGTTTGGTGAAAGCATATAAGGCAAATCATGTAAAAATAAGGACAGTTGGAGGATGTGATGATGAAAGAGAGAATGTGTTTGCAGACGTGCATTAAAGCAGAAAGCACTGCTCTAAAGGCTCTGTGTGGAATCATTCAAGTCTAATGGAAGAAGAGCAAGCACACCCAGTGTCTCAATATGTGCTAGCGTTTGGCAGGGGATTTATCCAGGCATATCGTCAAATATGGTGTTTCATCAAAACTAGATCTGTCTTCAGTATTCTGTGCATCACCACAGAAAATATTAGAAATATATTTGTGTTGTGTTTTGGTCTTTTTTAGTTTTTTATTCTAATTTTCATAAATTTAAGAAAATTTAAAAACCTGAATGAGACGCAATTTTTTTGTTTTGTTTTGATATTGATTGGGCTCTCAATCCTTAAGAGGACATGGGTTTGTTCAGAATGTCCTGGCTTCCTCCTAATCACAGGCAAGCAGAGGGTCCTATGCAAATGACAGGAACTGATCAGTTAGAATGAACAAAGGAATTCATTTTTAAGGAGGTTAACATAACTTTCAAAACCATGAAAAATTGCTAAATGCCTTACATGTGCTATGCCTTACATGATTTTCCCTTGACAACCTGACACTAAAGAAGAACTATATGATTTCAAAGAAACTGCAGCTCAGCCCTAATCTTCAAAGGAGCCAGAGAGCCCTCATAAGGGCAGGAGCTTTTTCTTTCCACTCTGCACCCTCACTGGCAAGTGCAAGACCACACACCTTTGAGCTGATTGAAGAAAAGCAAAGCTAACTGTTTGCTCCAAGAATCAGGCTCTGGCTTTAGGCTTACAGCTCAGAACAGAAGTGATCTCTGCTGAACAGAAAGTTACGCAGATGCAATCCTCAGTGACAATCAAGAGAGACAACACTGATGCAGGAGAAAAAAATTCTAAGGGCAAGTCGACATTCAAGCAACGGCACAGACATTGAACCCATAAACTTAAATGAAGCATTAACAGGTTATACAGTTCCAATTTGAGTTTGGGGATGAGTGAAACTTTTTGTAATCTTGACTCAAGGAAATATGCAGACCAAACTAAAAATGGAAATCAAATCCTTGCAAACCACTGTTTCACCTTCATCAGATATGGTTAAGAATTTGACCTTCAATGCTAAACAGTTGTCTATATCATGGGAAGAACATATCAGTATCAACGTTTTTATATGTTTCAAAAATGAATGCCCTGACTCGTGATTAAAGCAACTTGTGGGTAGAATCATACTCTTCAGGCTTCTAAAACGTATTATTAGTTCAAAACATTATTGGCAAAACTTCCTTAGCTTATATATTAATTTATTCGAACATTTATTGAATGTCTACTCTATGCCAGGTACTGAATTAGGCACTTGGTGCATAAAGCTGATAAGGACCTGTCTTTGTAGTAAAGATGCTTATGGTCATAAAGAAGAACTTAAAATAAGCCGACATCGGCCAACAATAATGGAGGTGATGATGAGCAATTTTACTTGTAAGTTTTACTTATCCACCAGATTTTAATGATTGGTAGATCTAGGTACCGTGCCCATACCAAAATTAAAGATGGTTTTTAAACTCTCCTATTTAACATGCCATAAATATTTTAAACAACAACACAAATGAAAATAGCCTAACATTCCATGGTCCGCAATTTTTCTAGTGGCAGGGATTAATTATGTCCAAGTGGCTACATTGCTTTTTGGGTTTTTTCCCAAAATATAAACTCTTTTGTTCTTAGGAGACCTCGCCTTGAGATTCCTGCACTGACTAGGGAGTATCAATGTAGAGCTGGAAAACAGAGAGGGATATTTCACTTGGGTGGGAAGCAATGAATAAGAAAAAGTTTCTTCCTATAAATTTGTTTGTGGGACCCAAAGACTTTGTCTCGGAGGAATCCAGACCAAGAAATGAAGTTGTTGTCTTTCTCTTGACTGAGGACAGAAACTAAGGTTGATTTTAAGAAAGGAGTCAAAGTTAAGGGGAAAAGAACTTGGTTTACAACAGTAATTGTATCAGCCTGATTTAAGTATGTGAGTAAGCTTAACTAATACAAGTTGAGATACGGAAAGTACCCAGAGGTCTAGAATAGACTGAGAATAACCACAAAAGGAAAAAAAATTTACCATAAAAATAGGGTGGCACAAAATACACTTAATTGGAATTATGTTTCAGAGAGCCCAGAAATTCAAGTAGAATAAGCTTTCTTTTGGTCTTCTCTGCCTTTTTCCAAATACTATACTAGTTTTCATAGAAATTCCTTTTCTAAACATGTTACCTCCGTGGAGTAGGATGTGTTCAGGCCGGTGTTCTCTCTGGATGAGTGTGATAGCAAATCCATTTTATCAGCTTCGAAATGGAAAACTAGAGCACTCAGCAGAGCCTGGGAGGAAGAGAGATTTTGAACTAGTTTGGAATATTTGTATTCTTCTTCATATCAAGGAATGCTGCTCCAGGGTCTCATTTATGCTTTTTATAACCTCAATTATATTGTTTTTCATTTTCTTTTTTTATCCACCAGATTTTAAGATTCTTGAGATAGGAGTCTTTATCTTATGTCATCATATCCCACCTTATCCCAAGTTTTGTCAGAATCACTGAATAAAGTAGGTGATGTTTGTTAAATGAATGAATCAAGTAAAAATGAACAAACTAATATCTCTTATTGCCGAAACAGTTAGTGTGTGACTTCCCTCAAAAATTATGGGAATTTAAGAAATGTTAGCATTTTCCATAAGTTTTGAGTACAGAGCAGCCTGGTAAAACATTTTACATCAGTGTATTCTGCTCTGATGCACACAATTAAACGTATATATTTTCCTATGAGTGTGATTTTATGTAAATGTATATAAAATGTTTTTGACTTTATTGCTCATTGCATTTTATCTGAAAATCCATGCTTCATGCAGACAAGGAATAACTTACATGCAAATATTTTACAGTTTCTACACAAAACAATATTGATAAAGAACTAAGAAGTGCATTGAATATATCTTGATTATGTATATTGTGCTGAAGCAAGAGACCAAACAGACCAAAAACAAACCAAATAAAATATAGGCCACCTGTTTCTCAAATTAAAATGGGGGAGGGCTATAAAAATAAGAGATTTCATTGGAAATATTTTTCATGTAACTATTGCATATTTCCTATTTCTTAAATCACATAAAAAAAAAAACCAAATTTCTTGATACCTGTGCAAGAAGAGAGCAGCGTTGGTAATAGAATACTATAGGCAATTAAGCCAGACGTGTTACGGGGTGGAGCGACCATGAGTGTCCAAAAGTTTCACTGCAAGTATCTTTGTTACAAGAATTTTCGCCACATAACTGCATAATTGGCCATAAGACAATTTTGTCATGAGTAAGAAAATAACTGGTTGACAGGTTTGGGTTTGAAAGTTTGGTTTCAACTGGTTGAAATGCGTTAACATTTTTTCCAGCTAGCAACATTATTGACTTCATGGAGCTGACAGGTGACTATGATTTGCCCCAGGAGTTGGTTTCTTATTTTGAAACACACTATATCGGAGGAGAAAGCAGCTGAGGGCCTTGAGCAGAGTTGAACCCACAGTTTCCACAGAACTTTGGAACATCTGTCAAGGAACATGTGACGATATGCGAACAACAAACAGAAGTGTAGAGGCTTTCCCACCTCAGTACAAAGTTCAGTTACAAACAGGCATTCCAGTGTTTGGAAACTGATACCTTTCCTAATGGAGGAAGAAATTTTAGCAACAAAAATGTGAGATGCCCAATGAGGAGACACACCAACAAGCAAACAAAAATAAGTATATAATACTACGAAGGAGAGACTTGGAAGACAAGGACTTAAGTACAACCCACAAAATAAAATCAGTTATTTGCCCAGTATTGCCACGAATCTACACACGTTTTAAATGTATTTAAGTATTTTGTATTTCACCATAAAGCCTTTAATTATTACACACTTATCATATTTCATTATGTTCTTTTTAATGCCCCTCTTTTATTTTTCATTATTTTATCTTTTATGGCAAAATTGCCTTATGGCCAATTAGTTATATGGCAAAAATGTATGTGACAAAAGTTCTTTCTTTCAGCAAAGATGTCTACGAAAAAGAAGCTTATGGTGAAAATACCTAGAACTGGAGCTCCAGGATCCTGAGTCAAATGTAGGGTGGCATCTGGGTAGCAAGTAATGCAGAGGGCGTGATAACCTCATGTCTAAAGAGAAAGGTGTCTAGAGCCTAAGGACAATCAACAATGCATGTAACTGAAATTGACAAAACAGGGTATCATTCCTAGGTGAAGTTCACAAATACTCAGCTCACAAGAATCATTTTTACAGCTACATTGACGTTTCCACGGGTGACACTGGTTTAATGCAAGATGTCAAAGGTATGAATAGAAGGGAGGTTAATTTATTACTTATTTTAGAGTCAGTGGCAGAGGAAACATGATTCTGCTTTCAGTTTCCTTGTAAATATATTTAGACCATTGGATAAAAGTCTTACATACATTTTTCTCAAAAAGAAGATGTTACTTGTGACTAAAGCCCAAATTCAAGTGTAATAAACAGTCAAAAAAGGGTCCTTGGACTTCCCTGGTGGCACAGTGGTTGAGAGTCCGCCTGCCGATGCAGGGGACACGGGTTCGTGCCCCGGTCCGGGAAGATCCCACATGCCGTGGAGCGGCTGGGCCCGTGAGCCGTGGCCACTGAGCCTGCGCGTCCGGAGAGGCCACAACAGTGAGAGGCCCTCGTACTGCAAAAAAAAAAAAAAGTGTCCTTGGTTGTGTACAGATACATATAAATAGAAAGGAACATATAAATAGAAACAGGACACAAGCAGAGGTAAGAAAACTAAAATAAATCATCCAGTGTATTTCAGTATGTAAGGGCAAGAATAGTTCTGAAAATGCCCTAGATATTGGCCTGAGGAAAAAAAATTAGTATGGAGTAGACAGTGTGTGAGGACAGGACCAAAAGCATCCCCTCAAGAAATATTTTTGATACCTTTTTGTGCTGTAGGAGATATATTTACCCTTGTTTCCTAGAGTATGGACAGAACTGTGTGTGCAGGAGAAAGACGGAAAGCTGGAAGACATTGTAGGTGAATCTCAGCGTGAGCCTCTTCATCTGCTTCAGAACACCGCCTCCTCTGGCACCTGTGCTTCTCAGGAGGTGTCATTCCACTAAGTACAGTTTACTTCTAAGGAAACTGCTGCTGCTGCGAGCTGGCCTCTCCTTTGTCTTCCTGCACAAAACTTAGAAGAGCTCTTTACTAAATTCTACACCATACACACATTTAAAGTCATCATTCTTAAGGAAATAACCAGAAATTTAAAGGAAAGTAAAATGCAGAAAAGCAATTACAACTGCCTTTACATAGGAGTGCTTTCAGAGCTCAGAGGTTCTGACGTGTGGAAACATACAGGTTGACTTGCTTTGTCTTTTAGGCAGAGAAGGTGGTGAATGGGAGGGGGACGGCAGCTTCTGACATTTGTTACACAGGAATTGAGTGTTATGTAGCTCACTGTGGAGGTTTCCTAGGGCTAAAGAAGAGAAATTAATTTTGATTAGGTACAACTAGATAGTATTAGGCTTTAAATACTATCTACTCCACATGTATTCTCACAAAAACTTGTCCAGGAATGTTCATAGTGGCATTATTCATAATACCCAAAAAGGGGAAACAACCTGTATGTCCATCTACTGCTGAATGCATAAACCAAATGTTGGATACTGAATGAAATATTATTCAGCCATGTAAAGGAAGTACTGATGGATGCTAAAACAGAGCTGACCTTTGAATACATTATGCTAAATGAAAGAAGCCAGACCCCAAAGCCTACATATTGTAATTCCATTATTTGAAATCTCCAGAATACAAAAATCCATAGAGACCAGATTAGCAGTTGTCTGGGGATGGGGGTGGGAGGAATTTGGAAGTGCAGGGTTTTTTAGGGGGGAGGCTATGGATATGTTCTGGAATTAGAGAATGGTGATGATTGCACAACATTGTAAATAGACTAAAAACCACTGGATTGTATACGTTAAAATGATTAAACTGCTAAATTTTAAGTCATGTGAATTTTATTTCAAAAAATATTGGTAAAATATGATCTAATCCAATATTCAATATAATGCTGTGAGGTAAGCATTTAAATGTAACTGTTTTAAAATGAGAAAGATAAAAAATTTGTTCTTGAACACTATACTAGGAAATAGAAGAACTGATTACAGTCTATTTTATCCCCTTTATACCACAATGTTTCATGAGATGAATCTTAAGTAACTTCCTAGTGAATTAGGTCAGAGTCAATAATACATAATAAAGGTACCTTTAAATATTTCCTTACCATATTGTTCATCAATACATTTCATAATCCATATTTATTTGAAATTGCCAGAATTCCTTCAAGTTGAATTCCATTATGTTTTCTATTACTGAGTTTCAAATTCCTACAGGGCAGGCATCCTGTACATCCCTTTTTAAATTACTCAAAGTTCATATTCAAGGAACACTACATATCTCTTATATAAAATTATCCTACTTTTTCTTGATATGTATTATTTTATTTTAAGGGTTTAATGATCCCCTTAAGTCATTTGCTTTTATAAGATTTATATAACTGATATTATGTTAAAATATTTTGGTTTTATTTACAATTATCAAACATGTTATGGCATTTCAAACATCAGCATCTTAATTTCTAGAACTTTTTGTAAGTAAAAGTAAATCGTGTTATCAAAAATTAGGCATGTGTTTCTCTTTTTAATGTAGTAAATACATTTGTGGCTAAATGCATAGATATTTTTTGCTTAGAGTCTTATCACTTCCAGATTTGAAAGCTTCACTTGACCTTGGAAATGTGTTCTTTCCCCTGTTTAGCTCTTTGTAGAATAGGATAACAGTGAGTTCCCAGGAAGCAATGGTAATGTCAAAAATTACAGCCTCATAAAAGCTTTAATTCTCACCATAAAAATAATATATAAAGTAGTGAACTATGAGGGTGCCTCACATATTGCAATGTCAGGTTTAGGAGCACTACTATAAAATTTATAACACCTATCTATTTGATAGTGGGTAAGAGTGCAAAAAGTGTTGCTTAGATATAACGGGGTTATAAACAAGTGAATGCCTTGGGGGGAAAGTTTGGGGGCATGTTCTGAAGCTGATATTTAAAAAGCCTGTTTCCTTAAGATGCATCTCTAAAAATTAGGTTTCATCATCAAAACATAATGAGTCAAAATTATAAAATACCGCTTGCTATATTTTGGATATACGGTGGAGTGCAGAGCTGTGATTAAATGAAGACACAAAAACAAAAGACAAAAAAATGAATTCACCAAATATGCTGCTGGAGTGACGTAAACAGAAGTGGACTGAGCATAGAAGCATCTACAAGCAAGGCACACCACATGCCAGATTAGGCAAGGTGAGCTCTGCTTGGCCAATGAGAAGTCTCAAATCCCAGATTTTTCAGTTGGATCCTAACGCACTAGTTTCCCTTCCTTAGCATTTGAATTTGGGGTGGAATGAACATTGTGTTGATTTTCTGTCTTTGCACTGGTAGAACACAAGACCAGGTTTTGAAAGTGCATGACACCAAATAGGCAGATAGAACTTTCCTGGATGAATTAACATTGACTTACTCCTCCACATGGGTAGAATAACTGCTGGTGCATAATCCATTCAGCAAGAGCTCTTTTCTTTCTAGGGCTTTACATGAAGACAGATGTCTTTGTTGATTTTTTGCCATTTTTAGACAAACTGTTTGGGTCAGGTTAACTATAAAATTTACAGTTTTGCTTTGGCAAGGTCGTCTGCTACTTGTGAGTTTTCTTTCCTACCCACATCATTTTGCTTTCTTTAATCCAATACTTCATTAAGAAAAAAGTTCTTTCCACTCTGCATATCCTTTCTTTTGTCTACTATTTTGAAAACTATTTTTCCCCAAATCATGTTTCTATCCATGTATCTACACCCCATCCTTCCAATTCCACCTCGGCAGCAGCTCAAGTACCTCCCTAATCTATTTCAGAGATGGGAGGGGTGGATGTCACTGGAGAAGCAACAAACAAAGTAACAAAAACTCAAAGCTAATTTCCCTTATTTAGGTTTTATTAGGGAAAAAACTGTGACCCAGTTTGGTCAAAGAAATACCTAGAAATGTTCTATTTTGGGAAAGGTTTTCTTGATTCCTATGAGAGGGCCTCTTTATCTCTCCTTGTGTCCACAAACAAGAGGGTGTCCATTCCTGGCTGCTTCTGTAGGTCATCCCACAACAAGCCTGGGAATTAGGTTAAGATGAAGCCAACCTTGTGGGTGCAGAGCAAAATGACCTAAGGAGTTTGGATCCCTGATGACTTCATTAAGCCAGTGGATCAATGAAAGCTGATCTCCCATTTACAGCTGTATATCCTCTCATGTAAATTATTTAATTTTCATATGTTTAAAGCTGTTTTAAATATGATTCTCTGTTACTTGCTCCAAGAGCAAATTATCTGACTGCTTTTCTGCCATGTTATGTTGTCCCGGTACGTGGAATCCCAGTGTTCACCATCTCTAGTCTTCTCATGCTCCCACTGATTTAATATTTAATGTCACAAACAGTTTCTCAGTATAGTATGTTGCTGTGTTTAGTACAACACACTAAATGGATAGCCAATCTCAGTGAGTTACAGGCTTTGTCTTCCAGGACCTTGCAGTGTAGTGAAAGATGTTGCTGCAACTTCTGCATGACTTTATGGCACTATTGACTGACGTACTCCTGAGTCCTCCCCAGGAGACCACAGAAACTGAGCCTATTTCACAACTGGAATGAAAAAGAAAATCTTACAGTAAAATAAGCAATGTATATTTATTGTAATTGTTATCGTCTTGAAAGAAACAAGGTATATTATGGCATTTCCAGTCTATCAAACTCATGGAATTAGAGCCTCTTCCGGCAGAGCTGAGGATTCATAGGAGGCTTGCTTCACAGAGCTGAGCTCTGGAGAAGCCCTTCTCCCTGTGAACCTGGGTGTAGGTTTAGTATGCTGCTGAGTTCTTGTTTTGCACAGGAAGGCAGTCATGGAGCACATGCCATAGCAAACACCTGCTGTCTAGCCATATGAATATTTTTGAACGCTGCAAAAATAGGCAAAGAGTAGGTGCAGATACAATTATTGCTACGGATTTGTAATTTTCAAAGGAAAATTGCAGCTTTCATTACTGCTGCCTAAATTTAGATGAATGAGAGCAAAATCAGCGAAGTAACTTTTTGATGTTATATATGTATAAATTAAGAGTTTGCATCGGAATCTACATTTGCCCATTTTCTGTCTTCTTATTTTATTACAAATATTTTAGAAGATGGAGATTAACGAATAAATTCTAAAACTACATAAATTATGTTTTGTTCCCTGATGTAGTCCATTTAGTCATTTTATATCTGAGAAGTGAAAGTAACACTGAGAAATGGAAGTAATACTATGTATAAAGTAATACCTCTTCCTTTAAGTGGAGCTATTCTTACATGGCGTTGAAAAGCCAACAAAAGCTGTAGAAACTCTCCACAAAAAAACAAACAAGCACACCAAATCTTGCATATAATTTTAGGGTATTATGGATTAATTCTATTTAAAAATTGATATGTTAAGTAGCCTTCCCTGCCTAAAAGTATAAAGTAAATAAAAGGAATGATGCACTTTGGTTCAAAAAAAAATAGATCTAAAGGTGAAAGTGACTGAAGAACTACCTTTTTGGCTTCTTCTAGTAAATAAAACATTCTTAGGGAACAGAACTTTTTCCTTTTATCTAACTAAGCACATAACTAGCAGTATATTCAAGTTTTTTTTCCAAAATGTATAAATACAGAGAAATTCAGAAAATAAACACTTTTTCATAAACTTTAAAGTACTTCAGATAGTATATATGTGTATATAATATATTTAATTATATATGTATATATATGATAATGAAAAATTTTCCTTAATAATCTCTTTTTCTATAAAGTAGCTTAAGTACTTTAAATCTACTTTGGAGAGGTCATTAATTAACCACAGTTTGTTGGCTTGTGCTTGGTCGCATTCAGGATCCTATATATAGTGGCTTACCGAAAAAATGTTTCCTCCTTACCTTCCAAGAAATCCACACATTGGCAGTCCAGAACTGGCCATGTGATGCTACAGTATCATGAGTATTTCAGGGTCTTTCTTTATGGTCAACTATCTTTGACATGAGACTCACATCTCCACAGCTTCCTCCTAGTCATGACATGGGTGCAATCTTTGGTCTGCAAAGAAGGCAGTAAGGAAAACATGAGAAAAATGAAGGTGATCGGCTTCTGTGAAAAATAAACTCACTGGCCAGAACTGTGTCACTACGACAAACCCGAAGCCAGGAAACGTATGCTTGGAGGTAAGCACATTGCTGCTCTAAACAAGGCTGTGATCTTTAGGAAAGACAATGGTAAGAATGCATATCCAAGACAACTAGCCTTTTCTGAAACAGTCACTAATATTTTCATTATTCTGTTTTTTATTCAGTCACTTTTTACATAATGCCTTTGGCATATATTTTTTACCACTCAGATGAATTACTGCCCTGACTGAATTTAAAATTATAATGGATGAGGTAGCTCCCTAAGTCAATAATGAGACTAATTTAGATTTGAAAGGTATGTGAAGGAAATATACCTAATTCAAGGGGACATGGGAGAGTTAATTAGGGGACATTTCATCCAAGATGTTTTTGGTCACAAAGAACGAGGAGGCAGGCTTTCCTGGAGGTCATTATAATATGTTACCTATCTTGACGGTGTGCTTACTATTTGCCAGACACAGTGACTGAATGCCTTATGCCTTATTTATGCTGCCTTACTTAGCCCTCGTAACAACTTTACAGGGTAGGTACTACAATTAGCCTTAAGGGCAGCAAGATTTCTCCTCCTGCCCGTCTCCGCTCCTACAGCCTGGAGCCACCTTGTCTTCTTCCAGTAGACTCTACATTTTCAAAGTTGAGAGAGAAGGTGTGTAGAGGAAGCTTCCATTTGACTGGATTTCTGAGTGACTCCAATGAATGAACAGACTGTCTACAAACTGACACTGGAAATGAACCACAAAAAATAAGCATCAATCAATTGGTAGAAAAACATTTAAAATTTAAATTATTGAGGGGGTGCCGTCAAGATAGTGGAGGAGTAAGACGTGGAGATCACCTTCCTCCCAATAAATACATCAAGACTACATCTACATGTGGCACAACTCCTACAGTACGCCTACTGAATGCTGGCAGAAGACCTCAGACTTCTCAAAAGACACCCTCAGGCAACCAACACGCAGAAGCGGGGCCAAATCCAAAGCTGAACCCCGGGAGCTGTGTGAACAAAGAAGAGAAAGGGAAATCTCTCTGTGCAGCCTCAGGAGCAGCGGATTAAATCTCCACAATCAACTTGACGTACCTGCATCTGTGGAATACCTGAATACACAGGAATCATCCCAAAATTGAGGCGGTGGACTTTGGGAGCAGCTGTAGACTTGGAGTTTCCTTTCTGCATCTAATTTGTTTCTGGTTTTATGTTTATCTTAGTTTAGTATTTAGAGCCTATTATAATTGGTAGATTTGTTTATTGATCTGGTTGCTCTCTTCTTTTTAAAATTTTTTTAATATATCTATATATTATTTTTTCTCTTTTTGTGAGTGTGTATGTGTAGGCTTCTTAGTGTGACTTTGTCGGTATAGCTTTGCTTTTGCCATTTGTCCTAGGGTTCTGACTGTCCGTTTTTTGTTTTTTAGTATAGTTTTTAGCACTTGTTATCATTGGTGGTTTTGTTTTTTGGTTTGGTTGCTCTCTTCTTTCATTCTCTCTTTTTCTTTTTTATTACTTTCTTATTCTTTTATTTTTAATAATTTTTTCTATTTTAATAACTTTGTTTTATTTTTTTATCTCCTTCCTTCCTTCCTTCCTTCCTTTCTTTTTTTTTTTTTTTTTTTTTTTTGCGGTACGCAGGCCTCTCACTGCTGTGGCCTCTCCCGTTGTGGAGCACAGGCTCCAGACGCGCAGGCTCAGCGGCCACGGCTCACAGGCCCAGCTGCTCTGCAGCATGCGGCATCTTCCCAGACCGGGGCACGAACCCGCATCCCCTGCATCGGCAGGCGGACTCTCAACCACTGCGCCACCAGGGAAGCCCCTATCTTTCTTTTTTTTCTTCTCCCTTTTCTTCTGAGCCGTGTGGCTGACCGGGTCTTGGTGCTCTGGCCGGGTATCAGGCCTGAGCCTCTGAGGTGGGAGAGCCAAGTTCAGGACATTGGTCCACCAGAGACCTCCCAGCCCCATGTAATATAAAACTGCAAAAGCTCTCCCAGAGATCTCCATCTCAATGCTAAGGCTCAGCTCCACTCAAGGACCAGAAAGCTACAGAGCTGGACACCCTATGACAAACAATTAGCAAGACAGGAACACAGACCCACCCATTAGCAGAGGGGCTGCCTAAAATCATAATAAGGTCACAAACACCCCCAAAACACACCACGGGACGTGGTCCTGCCCACCAGAAAGACAAGATCCAGCCTCATCCACCAGAACATGGGCAACAGTCCCCTCCACCAAACTTAGCCAATGGGGGCAGACACCAAAAACAATGGGAAATAGAAACCTGCAGCCTGTGAAACGGAGATCCCAAACACAGTAAGTTAAGCAAATAAGAAGACAGAGAAATACACAGCAGATGAAGGAGCAAGGTAAAAACCCACCAGAACAAACAAATGAAGAGGAAATAGGCAGTCTACCTGAAAAAGAATTCAGAGTAATGATAGTAAACATGATCCAAAATCTTGGAAATATAATGGAGAAAATACAAGAAACGTTTAACAAGGATCTAGAGGAACTAAACAGTAAACAAACAATAATGAACAGCACAACATGAAATTAAAAATTCTCTAGAAGGAATCAATAACAGAGACAGAAGAACGGATAAATGACCTGGAAGACAAAATAGTGGAAATCACTACCACAGAGCAAAATAAAGAAAAAAGAATTAAAATAATTGAGAACCATCTCAGAGACCTCTGGAACAACATTAAGTGCACCAAAATTTGAATTATAGGGGTCCCAGAGAAGAAGAGGGGGAAGAAAAGGGACTGAGAAAATATTTGAAGAGATTATAGTTGCAAACTTCCCTAATATGGGAAAGGAAATAGTCAAGTCTATGAAGTGCAGAGAGTCCCAGGCAGGATAAATCCAAGGAGAAACACGCCAAGACAAATATTAATCAAACTATCAAAAATTAAATACAAAGAAAAAATATTAAAAGCAGCAAGGGAAAAGCAACAATTAACATACAAGGGAAACCCCATAAGGTTAACAACTGATCTTTCAGCAGAAACTCTGCACACCAGAAGGGAGTAGCAGGACATATTTAAAGTGATGAAAGGGAAAAACCTACAACGAAGATGACTCTACCCAGCAAGGATCTCATTCAGATTTGATGGAGAAATTAAAACCTTTACAGACAAGCAGAAGTTAAGAGAATTGAGCACCACCAAACCAGCTCTGCAACAAATGTTAAAGGAACTTCTCTAGGCAGGAAACACAAGAGAAGGAAAAGACATACAATATCAAACCCAAAACAATTAAGAAAATGGTAATAGGAACATACGTAACGATAACTACCTTAAATGTAAATTGATTAAATGCTCCAACCAAAAGACATAGACTGGCTGAATGGATACAAAACAAGACCCATATATATGCTGTCTACAAGAGACCCACTTCAGACCTAGGGACACATACAGACTGAAAGTGAGGGGATGGAAAAAGATATTCCATGCAAATAGAAATCAAAAGAAACCTGGAGTAGCAATTCTCATATAAGACAAAATAGACTTAAAAATAAAGACTATTACCAGAGACAAAGTAGGACACTACATAATCATCAAGAGATCAATCCAAGAAGATATAACAATTGCAAATATTTATGCACCCAACATAGGAGCACCTAAATACATAAGGCAAATGCTAACAGCTATAAAAGGGGAAATTGACAGTAACACAATAATAGTAGGGGACTTTAACACCCCATTTTCACCAATGGACAGATCGTCCAAAATGAAAATAAATAAGGAAACACAAGCTTTAAGTGACACATTAGACAAGATGGACTTAATTTATATTATAGGACATTCCATCCAAAACCAATAGAATACACTTTCTTCTCAAGTGCTCATGGAACATTCTCCAGGATAGATCATAGTCTTGGATCACAAATCAAGCCTTGGTAAATTTAAGAAAATTGAAATCATATCAAGTATCTTATCCCACCACAACGCTATGAGACTAGATATCAGTTACAAGAAAAAAATCTGTAAAATATACAACACGGAGTTTAAACAATATATTACTAAATAACCAAGAGATCACTGAAGAAATCAAAGAGGAAATCAAAAAATACCTAGAAACAATTGACAATGAAAACACGACAACCCAAAAACTATGGGATGCAGCAAAAGCAGTTCTAAGAGGGAAGTTTATAGCAATACAATCCTACCTCAAGAAACGGGAAACATCTCAAATAAACAACCTAACCTTACACCTAAAGCAATTAGAGAAAGAATAACAAAAAAAACCCAAAGTTATCAGAAGGAAAGAAATCATAAAGATCAGAAATAATTGAAAAAGAAATGAACTAAACAATAGCAAAGATCAATAAAACTAAAAGCTGGTTCTTTGAGAAGATAAACAAAATTGATAAACCATTAGCCAGACTCATCAAGAAGAAAAGGGAGAACACTCAAATCAATAGAATTAGAAATGAAGAAGGAGAAGTAACAACTGACACTGCAGAAATACAAAGGATCATGAGGGATTACTACAAGCAACTCTATGCCAATAAAATGGACAATCAGGGGAGGACCTTGAAGATGGCGGAAGAGTAAGACGCGGAGATCGCCTTCCTCCCCACGGATACACCAGAAATACATCCACACGTGGAACAACTCCTACAGAACTCCTACTGAAGGCTGGCAGAAGACCTCAGACCTCCCAAAAGGCAAGAAACTCCCCACGTACCTGGGTAGGGCAAAAGAAAAAACAGAGACAAAAGAATAAGGACGGCACCTGCACCAGTGGGAAGGAGCTGTGAAGGAGGAAAAGTTTCCACACACTAGGAAGCCCCTCCGCGGGCGGAGACTGCGGGAGGCGGAAGGGGAAGTTTCGGGACCGCGGAGTAGTGCACAGCGACGGGTGCGGAGGGCAAAGCGGGGAGATTCCTGCACAGACGATCGGTGCCGACCGGCACTCACCAACCCGAGAGGCTTGTCTGCTCACCCGCCGGGGCGGGCGGGGCTGCGAGCTGAGGCTCGGGTTTTGGTTTTGGACGGAGCTCAGGGAGAGGACTGGGGTTGGCGGCTTGAACATAGCCTGAAGGGGTTAGTGCACCACGACTAGCCGGGAGGGAGTTCGGGGAAAAGCCTGCACCTGCCGAAGAGGCAAGAGACTTTTTCTTCCCTCTTTGTTTCCTGGTGCGCGAGGAGAGGGGTCTAAGAGCGCTGCTTAAAGGATCTCCAGAGACGGGCGCGAGCCGCGGCTAAAAGCGCGAACCCCAGAGACGGGCGCGAGACGCGGCTAAAAGCGCGAACCCCCGAGACGGGCGCGAGCCGCGGCTGAAAGCGCAAACCCCAGAGACGGGCGCGAGCCGCGGCTAAAACCGCGGACCCCAGAGACGGGCGGGAGACGCTAAGGCTGCTGCTGCCGCCACCAAGGGGCCTGTGTGCGAGCACAGGTCACTCTCCACACCCCTCTTCCGCGGAGCCTGTGCAGCCCGCCACTGCCAGGTTCCCGGGATCCAGGGACAACTTCCCCGGGACAACGCACGGCGGGCCTCAGGCTGGTGCAACGTCACGCCGGCCTCTGCCGCAACGTCATGCTGCCTCTGCCACCGCAGGCCCGCCCCGCACGCAGTGCCCCTCCTTCCCCCATCCCCCAACCCCCGGCCTGAGTGAGCCGGAACCCCCGAATCAGCGGCTCCTTTAACCCCGTCCTGTCTGAGCGAAAAAACAGACGCCCTCCAGCGACCTACACGCAGAGGCAGGGCCAAATCCAAAGCTGAGCTCCTGTGAGCTGTGAGAACAAAGAAGAGAAAGGGAAATCTCTCCCAGCAGCCACAGAAGCAGCGGATTAAAGCTCCACAATCAACTTGATATACCCTGCATCTGTGGAATACCTGAATAGACAAGGAATGATCCCAAATTGAAGAGGGGGAATTTAGGAGCGAGATCTATGATTTTTTTTTCCCTTTTCCTCTTTTTGTGAATGTGTACGTGTATGCTTCTGTGTGAGATCCTGTCTGTATACTCTTGCTTCCACCATTTGTCCTAGGGCTCTATCCGTCCATGGTTTTTTTAAAAAAATTCTTTTTCTTAATAATTAAGTTTAATTGTGATAACTTTATTATACTTTACCTTCGTTCTTTCTTTCTTTCCTTCCTTCCTTCCTTCCCTCCTTTAGACAATGAATCACCCCAAATTGAGGAGGTGGTCTCTGAGAGCAAGATTTATGATTTTTCCCCCTTTACCTCTTTTTGTGAAGGTGTATGTGTATGCTTCTGTGTAAGATTTTCTCTGTATAGCTTTGCTTCCAACATTTGTCCTAAGGTTCTATCCGTCCCTTCTTTTTTTTTTCTAAATATTTTTTAATTCAATAACTATATTATACTTTATTTTATTTTTACTGTATCATCTTTCCGTCTTTTTTCCTTCTTTCCCTCCTTCCTTCCTTCCTCCCTCCCTCCATCCCTCCCTCCTTTCTTTCCTTCTTTGCTTCTTTCTTCCTTCCTTCCTTTCCTCCTTTCCTTCTTTCTTTACTCATACTTCTACTAATTCTCTCTACTTTTTCTCCCTTTTATTCTGAGCCGTGTGGATGAAAGGCTCTTGGTGCTCCAGCCAGGAGTCAGGGCTCTGCCTCTGAGGTAGGAGAGCCAACTTCAGGACACTGGTCAACAAGAGACCTCCCAGCTCCACATAATATTAAACGGTGGAAATCTCCCAGAGACCTCCATCTTAACACCAGCACCCAGCTTCACTCAACGACCAGCAAGCCACAGTGCTTGACAACCTATGCCAAACAACTAGCAAAACAGGAACACAACCCCACCCATTAGCAGAGAGGCTGCCTAAAATCATAATAAGGCCACAGACACCCCAAAACACACCACCAGACGTGAACCTGCCCACTAGAGAGACAAGATCCAGCCTCATCCAGCACAACACAGGCACTAGTCCCCTCCACCAGGAAGCCTACACAACCCACTGAAACAACCTTAGCCACTGGAGACAGACATCAAAAACAACGGGAACTACGAAAGTGCAGCCTGCAAAAAGGAGACCCTAAACACAGTAAGATAAGCAAAATGAGAAGACAGAAAAACACACAGCAGATGAAGGAGCAAGATAAAAACCCACCAGACCTAACAAATGAAGAGGAAATAGGCAATCTACCTGAAAAAGAATTCAGAATAATGATAGTAAGGATGATCCGAAATCTTGGAAGTAGAATGGACAAAATGCAAGAAACAGTTAACAAGGACCTACAAGAACTAAAGATGAAACAAGCAACGATGAACAATGCAATAAATGAAATTAAAACCACTCTAGATAGGATCAATAGCAGAATAACTGAGGCAGAAGAACGGATAAGTGACCTGGAAGATAAAGTAGTGGAAATAACTACTGCAGAGCAGAATAAAGAAAAAAGAATGAAAAGAACTGAGGACAGTCTCAGAGACCTCTGGGACAACATGAAACGCACCAACATTCGAATTATAGGGGTTCCAGAAGAAGAAGAAAGAAAGAAAGGGACTGAGAAAATATTTGAAGAGATTATAGTTGAAAACTTCCCTAATACGGGAAAGGAAATAGTTAATCAAGTCCAGGAAGCACAGAGAGTCCCATACAGGATAAATACAAGGAGAAACACGCCAAGACACATATTAATCAAACTGTCAAAAATTAAATACAAAGAAAGCATATTAAAAGCAGCAAGGGAAAAACAACAAATAACACACAAGGGAATCCCCATAAGGTTAACAGCTGATCTCTCAGCAGAAACCCTACAAGCCAGAAGGGAGTGGCAGGACATACTGAAAGTGATGAAGGAGAAAAGCCTGCAACCAAGACTACTCTACCCAGCAAGGATCTCATTCACATTTGATGGAGAAATTAAAACCTTTACAGACAAGCAAAAGCTGAGAGAGTTCAGCACCACCAAACCAGCTTTACAACAAATGCTAAAGGAACTTCTCTAGACACGAAACACAAGACAAGGAAACGACCTATAGTAGCGAACCCAAAACAATATAGAAAATGGAAATAGGAACATACATATCGATAATTACCTTAAATGTAAATGGACTAAATGCTCCCACCAAAAGACACAGATTGGCTGAATGGATACAAAAACAAGACCCTTATATATGCTGTCTACAAGAGACCCACTTCAGACCTAGAGACACATACAGACTGAAAGTAAGGGGATGGAAAAAGATATTCCATGCAAATGGAAACCAAAAGAAAGCTGGAGTAGCAATTCTCATATCAGACAAAATAGACTTTAAAATAAGGACTATTAAAAGGGACAAAGAAGGACACTACATAATGATCAAGGGATCGATCCAAGAAGAAGATATAACAATTGTAAATATTTATGCACCCAACATAGGAGCACCTCAATACATAAGGCAAATACTAACAACCATAAAAGGGGAGATCAACAGTAACACATTCATAGTAGGGGACTTTAACACCCCACTTTCACCCATGGACAGATCATCCAAAATGAAAATAAATAAGGAAACACAAGCTTTAAATGATACATTAAACAAGATGGACTTAATTGATATTTATAGGACACTCCATCCAAAAACAACAGAATACACATTTTTCTCAAGTGCTCATGGAACATTCTCCAGGATAGATCATATCTTGGGTCACAAATCAAGCCTTGGTAAATTTAAGAAGACTGAAATTGTATCAAGTATCTTTTCTGACCACAACGCCATGAGACTAGATATCAATTACAGGAAAAGATCTGTAAAAAATACAAACACATGGAGGCTAAACAATACACTACTTAATAATGAAGTGATCACTGAAGAAATCAAAGAGGAAATAAAAAAATACCTAGAAACAAATGACAATGGAGACACAACGACCCAAAACCTATGGGATGCAGCAAAAGCAGTTCTAAGGGGGAAGTTTATAGCAATACAAGCCCACCTTAAGAAGCAGGAAACATCTCGAATAAACAACCTAACCTTGCACCTCAAGCAATTAGAGAAAGAAGAACAAAAAAACCCCAAAGCTAGCAGAAGGAAAGAAATCATAAAAATCAGATCAGAAATAAATGAAAAAGAAATGAAGGAGACGATAGCAAAGATCAATAAAACTAAAAGCTGGTTCTTTGAGAAGATAAACAAAATAGATAAACCACTAGCCAGACTCATCAAGAAAAAAAGGGAGAAGACTCAAATCAATAGAATTAGAAATGAAAAAGGAGAAGTAACAACTGACACTGCAGAAATAAAAAAAATCATGAGAGATTACTACAAGCAACTCTATGCCAATAAAATGGACAATCTGGAAGAAATGGACAAATTCTTAGAAATGTACAACCTGCCAAGACTGAATCAGGAAGAAATAGAAAATATGAACAGACCAATCACAAGCACTGAAATTGAAACTGTGATTAAAAACCTTCCAACAAACAAAAGCCCAGGACCAGATGGCTTCACAGGTGAATTCTATCAAACATTTAGAGAAGAGCTAACACCTATCCTTCTCGAACTCTTCCAAAATATAGCAGAGGGAGGAACACTCCCAAATTCCTTCTACGAGGCCACCATCACCTTGATACCAAAACCAGACAAGGATGTCACAAAGAAAGAAAACTACAGGCCAATATCACTGATGAACATAGATGCAAAAATCCTCAACAAAATACTAGCAAACAGAATCCAACAGCACATTAAAAGGATCATACACCATGATCAAGTGGGGTTTATTCCAGGAATGCAAGGATTCTTCAATATACGCAAATCTATCAATGTGATAAACCATATTAACAAATTGAAGGAGAAAAACCATATGATCATCTCAATAGATGCAGAGAAAGCTTTCGACAAAATTCAACACCCATTTATGATAAAAACCCTGCAGAAAGTAGGCATAGAGGGAACTTTCCTCAACATAATAAAGGCCATATATGACAAGCCCACAGCAAACATCATCCTCAATGGTGAAAATCTGAAAGCATTTCCACTAAGATCAGGAACAAGACAAGGTTGCCCACTCCCACCACTCTTATTCAACATAGTTTTGGAAGTTTTAGCCACAGCAATCAGAGAAGAAAAGGAAATAAAAGGAATCCAAGTCGGAAAAGAAGAAGTAAAGCTGTCACTGTTTGCAGATGACATGATACTATACATAGAGAATCCTAAAGATGCTACCAGAAAACTACTAGAGCTAATCAATGAATTTGGTAAAGTAGCAGGATACAAAATGAATGCACAGAAATCTCTGGCATTCCTATATACTAATGATGAAAAATCTGAAAGTGAAATCAAGAAAACACTCCCATTTACCACTGCAACAAAAAGAATAAAATATCTAGGAATAAACCTACCTAAGGATACGAAAGACCTGTATGCAGAAAATTATAAGACACTGATGAAAGAAATTAAAGATGATACAAATAGATGGAGAGATATACCATGTTCTTGGATGGGAAGAATCAACATTGTGAAAATGACTCTACTACCCAAAGCAATCTACAGATTCAATGCAATCCCTATCAAACTACCACTGGCATTTTTCACAGAACTAGAACAAAAAATTTCACAATTTGTATGGAAACACAAAAGACCCCGAATAGCAAAAGCAATCTTGAGAACGAAAAAAGGAGCTGGAGGAATCAGGCTCCCTGACTTCAGACTATATTACAAAGCAACAGTAATCAAGACAGTATGGTACTGGCACAAAAACAGAAAGATAGATCAGTGGAACAGGATAGAAAGCCCAGAGATAAACCCACGCACATAAGGACACCTTATCTTTGATAAAGGAGGCAGGAATGTACAGTGGAGAAAGGACAGCCTCTTCAATAAATGGTGCTGGGAAAACTGGACAGGTACATGTAAAAGTATGAGATTAGATCACTCCCTAACACCATACACAAAAATAAGCTCAAAATGGATTAAAGACCTAAATGTAAGGCCAGAAACTATCAAACTCTTAGAAGAAAACATAGGAAGAACACTCTATGACATAAATCACAGCAAGATCCTTTCTGACCCACCTCCTAGAGTAATGGAAATAAAAACAAAAATAAACAAATGGGACCTAATGAAACTTCAAAGCTTTTGCACAGCAAAGGAAACCATAACCAAGACCAAAAGACAACCCTCAGAATGGGAGAAAACATTTGCAAATGAAGCAACTGACAAAGGATTAATCTCCAAAATTTACAAGCAGCTCATGCAGCTCAGTAACAAAAAAACAAACAACCCCATCCAAAAATGGGCAGAAGACCTAAATAGACATTTCTCCAAAGAAGATATACAGAATGCCAACAAACACAGGAAAGAATGCTCAACATCATTACTCATTAGAGAAATGCAAATCAAAACTACAATGAGATATCATCTCACACCAGTCAGAATGGCCATCATCAAAAAATCTAGAAACAATAAATGCTGGAGAGGGTGTGGAGAAAAGGGGACACTCTTGCACTGCTGGTGGGAATGTGAAATGGTTCAGCCACTATGGAGAACAGTATGGAGGTTCCTTAAAAAACTACAAATAGAATTACCATATGACCCAGCAATCCCACTACTGGGCATATACCCTGAGAAAACCAAAATTCAAAAAGAGTCATGTACCAAAATGTTCATTGCAGCTCTATTTACAATAGCCCGGAGATGGAAACAACCTAAGCGCCCATCATCGGATGAATGGATAAAGAAGATGTGGCACATATACACAATGGAATATTACTCAGCCTTAAAAAGAAATGAAATTGAGCTATTTGTAATGAGATGGATAGACCTAGAGTCTGTCATACAGAGTGAAGTAAGTCAGAAAGAAAAGGACAAATACCGTATGCTAACACATATATATGGAATTTAAGGGAAAAAAATGTCATGAAGAACCTAGGGGTAAGACAGGAATAAAGACGCAGACCTACTGGAGAACGGACTTGAGGATATGGGGAGGGGGAAGGGTGAGTTTTGACAGGGCGAGAGAGAGTCATGGACATATACACACTAACAAACGTAGTAAGGTAGATAGCTGGGGGGAAGCAGCCGCAAGGCACAGGGATATTAGCTCGGTGCTTTGTGACAGCCTGGAAGGGTGGGATGGGGAGAGTGGGAGGGAGGGAGACACAAGAGGGAAGACATATGGGAACATATGTATATGTATAGCTGATTCACTCTGTTATAAAGCAGAAACTAACACACCATTGTAAAGCAATTATACCCCAATAAAGATGTTTAAAAAAAAAAAAAAAAAAAAGGACAATCAGGAAGAAATGGACAAATTCTTGGAAAAGCATAACCTTCCAAGACTGAAGCAGCAAGAAACAGAAAATATAAACAAACGAATCACATGCACTGAAATTGAAAATGGGATTAAAAATCGTCCAACAAACAAAAGTTCAGGACCAGATGGCTTCACAGGTGAATTCTATCGAACATTTAGAGAAGAGCTAACACCTATCCTTCTCGAACTCTTTCAGAATATAGCAGAGGGAGGAACACTCCCAAACTCATTCTACGAGGCCATCATCACCCTGATACCAAAACCACACAAAGATGTCACAAAAAAAGAAAACTACAGGCCAATATCTCTGACGAACATAGATGCGAAAATCCTCAACATAATACTAGCAAACAGAATCCAAGAGCACATGAAAAGAATCGTACACCATGATCAAGTGGGGTTTATATCAGGAATGCAAGAATCCTTCAGTATACACAAATTAATCAATGTGATACAGCATATTAACAAACTGAAGGATAATAACCATATGATCATCTCAACAGATGCAAAAAAAGGTTTCAACAAAATTCAACACCTATATATGACAAAAACCCTCCAGAAAGTAGGCATAAAGGGAACTTACCTCAACATAATAAAGGCCATATATGACAAACCCACAGCTAACATCGTTCTCAATGGTGAAAAACTGAAACCATTTCCTCTAAGATCAGGAATGAGACAAGGTTTCCCACACTAACCCCTTTTATTCAACATAGTTTTGGAAGTTTTAACCACGGCAATCAGAGAAGAAAAAGAAATGAAAGGAATCCAAATTGGAAAAGAAGAAGTAAAACTGTCACTGTTTGCAGATGACGTAATACTATACATAGAGAATCCTAAAGATGCTACCAGAAAACTACTAGAGCTAATCGATGAATTTGGTAAAGTAGCAGGATACAAAATTAATGCACAGAAATCCCTTGCATTCCTATACACTAGATTTTTTTTTTCAGATGAAAAATCTGAAAGAGAAATTAAGGAAACACTCCCATTTACCACTGATAAATAAAGAATAAAATAGCTAGGAATAAACCTACCTAGGGAGACAAAAGACCTGTATGCAGAAAACTATAAGACACTGATGAAAGAAATTAAAGTTGATATAAACAGATGGAGAGATATACCATGTTCTTGGATTGGAAGAATCAACATTGTGAAAATGACTCTACTACCCAAAGCAATCTACAGATTCAATGCAATCCCTATCAAACTACCAAGGGCATTTTTCACAGAACTAGAACAAAAAGTTTCACAATTTGTATGGAAACACAAAAGACCCCGAATAGTGAAAGCAATCTTGAGAAAGAAAAACGGAGCTGGAGGAATCAGGCTCCCAGATTTCAGACTATACTGCAAAGCTACAGTAACCAAGACAGTAGGATACTGGCACAAGAACTGAAATATAGATCAGTGGAACAGGATAGAAAGCCCAGACATAAACCCACGCACATATGGTCACCTTGTCTTTGATAAAGGAGTCAAGAATATACAATGACGAAAAGACAGCCTCTTCAATAAGTGATACTGGGAGAACTGGACCGCTACATGTAAAAGAATGAAATTAGAACACTCCCTAATACCATACACAAAAATAAACTCAAAATGGATTAAATACCTAAATGTAAGGCCAGGCACTATAAAACTCTTAGAGGAAAACATAGGAAGAACACTCTATGACATAAATCACAGCAAGATCCTTTCTGACCCTCCTCCTAGAGGAATGGAAATAAAAACAAAAATAAATGGGACATAATGAAACTTCAAAGCTTTTACACAGCAAAGGAAACTATAAACAAGATTAAAAGACAACCCTCAGAATGGGAGAAAATATTTGCAAATGAAGCAACTGACAAAGGATTAATCTCCAAAATTTACAAGCAGTTCATGCAGCTCAATATCAAAAAACAAAAACAAAAACCGAATCCAAAAATGGGCAGAAAACCTAAATAGACATTTCTCCATGGAAGATATATAGATCACCAACAAACACATGAAAGGATGCTCAACATCACTAATCATTAGAGAAATGCAAATCAAAACTACAGTGAGGTGTCACCTCACACCAGTCAGAATGGCCATCATCAAAAAATCTACAAGCAATAAATGCTGGAGAGGGTGTGGAGAAAAGGGAACCCTCTTGCACTATTGGTGGGTATGTAAATTGATACAGCCACTATGCAGAACAGTATGGAGGTTCCTCAAAAAACTAAAAATAGAACTACCATACGACCCAGCAATCCCACCATATATGCTGAGAAAATCGTAATTCAAATAGAGTCATGTACCACAATGTTCATTGCAGCTCTATTGACAATAGCCAGGACATGGAAACAACCTAAGTGTCCGTCAACAGATGAATGGATAAAGAAGTTGTGGTACCTACATACAATGGAATATTCCTCGGCCTTAAAAAGAAACGAAATTGAGTTATTTGTAGTGAGGTGGATGGA
This sequence comes from Phocoena sinus, assembly GCF_008692025.1. NCBI lineage: Eukaryota > Metazoa > Chordata > Mammalia > Artiodactyla > Phocoenidae > Phocoena > Phocoena sinus. Next base: position 11,382,930 of record NC_045776.1, on the reverse strand, counting down.
CCTACAGACTGTCATACAGAGTGAAGTAAGTCAGAAAGAGAAAAACAAATACTGTATGCTAACATATATGGAATCTGAAAAAAACAAAAAACAAATTGTTCTGAAGAAGGGCAGGACAGGAATAAAGACACAGACATAGAGAATGGACATGGCAGACATGGGGAGGGGGAAGGGTAAGCTGGATCAAAGTGAGAGAGTGGCATGGACATATATACACTACCAAATGTAAAATAGATAGCTAGTGGGAAACAGCCGCATAGCACAGGGAGATCAGTTCGGTGCTTTGTGTTCACCTAGAAGGGTGGGATAGGGAGGGTGAGAGGGAGACGCAAGAGGGAAGGGATATGGGAATGTATGTATATGTATAGCTGATTCAATTTGTTATACAGCAGAAACTAACACACCATTGTAAAGCAATTATACTCCAATAAAGATGTTAAAATAAAATAAAATTAGCATTAATATGAAAAAACAGCTGTTCAGAGAAGTCAAGTAATTTTCTCAAGTACCCTCAGCTATTAGTATGTTTTGCTGAGAATTTAACACAGTTCTCTCTAATGTCAACACTCACACTTTTAACCATTACGGAGCACTAATTTGTCTACAAGCAAAAATGTGGAAACATAGAAAGAACTACTTTGGAAGGGTGTGGTGTTGCTAAAGAATAAGTTGACTCATGAAATCTCAAGAGAGGTGTTTAGAGAAGAAGCTTGAGCTACATAACTTAATAATTTAATTCAATCGAGAGTCCATTGAAGGATTTATGCAGAAGGATGTCAGAGCAGGGCTTTTTAAACTTCAATGTACATACAAATCATTGGGGGAGCTTATTAAAATTCAGATTCAGGGGTTCTAGAGGGAGGCTGGTGACCCTGCATTTCTTTATAAAAAGCCCTCCCTCTCAGAGACACTTGAACACTACTAACGCTGTGACCTTGAGTAGGAAGGTCATTGATCACTCTGGAGGTTCTGGAGAGAGGATTTTGAGGCATATACTGGAAGCTCAAGACATATTTGTTGATGAACGAGACAAGATTCCAGTTAGGAAAACCCATTAATAAGATGTTTTGGGTGTGTTGCTGTGTTAGTGAGATGAGAAGATGAGGCGGGATCAACTGGAGAAACTGCAATGCATGTCAATATAAGCTGTGGGATGCAAAGATGAAAGAGACTTTGACTCAGCCGAGGTAATTGAGGATAACAAGTAGTATATGAATTGCACTCTCTTTGCCAGCAATGGTATGAAATGTACTGATGACAAAGCTTTGAAGAATGCAAACAGGGAAAGTCAATTCCCCATTATCCAGTAGCCTCTGGCTTCTTTGGAAGGGGATAAGGATTGTTTACGTCTATTCTAAACAAACCCTTCTTATTTGTAAGTAGTACTTTCCTCACATCAATTGTAAAGTAACACATCTTTACCACTGCTGTTCCGAGTCGACCACTGCCATAGTTCTAAAGAAAATATACACACAAAAGTTTCAGCCAGGAGATGATGAATATCATAGCTAATGTGCCTGGGCCCGGCAAATTTCTGGTAGGACAAATAGAAATGCATGAATTGTAAAATAGCTTATTGAAGCGCATAATTGGGTAATGGCAGGATAAATGGGAATATATGAAACAAATCCAGTAGCATAATAGTTTTTATTTTGTGTAATGTGATGCAGGTGAAATAAGCCTGAAAAACAAGAACAAAAACTGTTTCTTGGCCAACAGGGGCTCTTTTTGCTTATGCCAGATTTTGGAGTTTAATGAAGACGAAAAGAATGCAAATGTCTCAAGTAGTGCAATTTGGCTTCAGTATACTCGTAACTTCTCTTAATTAAAATATAACCAGGCTAAACACAGAATCTGCCTTTTCAACAGCATCCATCCATTCATTCATTCAGAAAAATGTTTACTGAGGGTCTACTATTATCAGATACTGTGGTTTCAGAGGTAAAAAATAAAAGATGGAATGAGGCCCCTGCTTTCATGATGCTTTATATTAGAGTGTGGGAAGGTCGGAAGTAAACAATAAAATGAATGGAAGAATACTTTCAAATTATAGTAGAGATATCGAGTAAAAAATACTTAAGAAAAAGTAACTGGGGCAAGAATGTAACTTAAATATAGTGATATTAAAAGCCTTCTCTGAAGAACTACCAGTCCAGGTGAGATCTTCATTTTAAAGCCACTATCAAAATGTCTGGGTGGGAAGTGTGTATCACGTTGAAGAAATGGTTAGCGTATGGGTCTGAGGTTTGACTAATCATGGTATAATCAAGAAAGGGAAAGAAGGGTAGTTGGAATGGTAATATGGAGCAGTAGGAGGGGTCCCAGGAACTAAAGCACATGATGCAGTGGAGAGAAAGCCAATGAGCTTAAGTTTGATTTAATGTGACAGGACACAAGCGACAGGTTCAAGAAAGCAAGGAAAATTATCTGAATTTGGTTTCTAAAGAAGTACGCTGCTTGTTGGGTGGAGAATGGTTTGAAAGAGGATGAGCTAGAGTAGAAGAAGAAAAGTTTTCAGATAGTTCAAGGTCAACTCAAAGAGTTCTGATGTGGACAAGTAGATGCTTATAAGATATTTGCCTATTAGATATTGAAGGGATGGTGTCAAGTGGGTAGTTGTAGTTTAGGGAAATAGTGCTTAGATAGACATCCGAGAAACAGATGTCACGTAGATGGCTTTTAAAATGGTTGAGGTCAAGGCAAGAATCAGAGGTGAATAAAAGAGAATGAAAAGTATAGACCGTAAAGGGGAGAAACCCCCCCCCCCCCAGAGGGCAGCATCACAGAATGAAAGAGACCACTGTCTCAAGGAGGCAGAAATAGGGACCTGCGTCGACTGCTGCTGAGAGCTGAGTTATGGTGAAGACAAATGCGTGGTCACTGAATTTTACCACGTGGAGCAACTGGGAACATATATTAAATCAGTTTCACTTAGAACCATAGGATGGAAGTTGAAATGGAGTGAGCTTCACGGAGCATGTGCATTGAATGAATTAAAATGTATAAAGCATGTTTTCAAGAAAATTGCTCTGTAAAGGAAAGGAGAAAAATAAGGTCATAGCTGGAGCAGCGTGCAGGATCGAGGGGGTATTTGTTCCCCAGAGACGGGATAAGTTTTGTGCAGAGATATTTTAGTTAACCCTTGGATTATATCCCATGACACAAAAAATTTCAGAGTTTTAGGGTTTCCACTTCCTCCACAAATATCATTATTTTCACTTCTCAACAAATTTAGCAACATAAATCAGATCTACTGTTGAGAAATAATCATTTATTGACAGTATTTAATATCACTCCTTTTTTGGAGGTACTGAAAAATAGGACACAATATATATGAATTTTTAACAAATTTGTAAGTTTCTATTTAAAATGCTGCCATATTCAGTTTTTTCCCACGTCCCCTGTGTTTCAGTTTTCCTGTAGTCTAGACAAAATGCTAATGCATCAACTGTTGAGTTCAAACTCTCATTTGTTTACATGAACAATCTCCCCACTCGTAGGAACCTAGAAAGACAATCAATTCTGGATAGATCACACCTAAAGCTTTCTGAAAGAAAACGTTTTCTGTATTTAAAAAAACTTTCAAAAGCAAATTTCAAACTCTTGTAAAAACCAGTCTGAACACAACCAGTTGCTTAACAGTGTATTTTCAGTTCCTCCATCATTGTCACATAATGCAATTATTTTTAAAGTGCTGCAGCACAAGTGTAGTCTCGGTTAAGGTTACCTGGTTTATATGTTTTTAAGATAATTTATTTTCCATAACTATGCTTGCTCGAATCAAAGCGCCATCTAGACTTGCAGGGTCTTAACTGTGAGAGGTCACTTTTGATCGGTGCTTTTATGTTGTTCAGCATATACATTAGGAAAATTATGCATTGGATCAAATAGAGCATCCTCATTGTTCTATCCTGAAGCCTATCAAGTATTCTCATGTTTATGCCAAGCACCTTCCTTCTTCTACTGGCTATGCATAGTTCTCCCAGGGCTATTAATGTTTAAACACAAACAACACTAAAGAAATGATGCTCTAACAGAGAACATTTAGGCACTAGCCAGGAATCAAGTGAGTTACCTGGATAGCACAGGAGAGTAATCCCTGATTTTGAAACAGAGCTGTTTGTCCATAAACTGTCTTATTTTGGAAAATGAGTTCTAGAAGTAGTCCCTTAATGGAAAAGAATAAATGACATTTTATAGAAGCATCATTTGTTCTATTGATGTCACTATGCGCACAAACTGTGATACTGTTATGCTATAATTTATACGACATTTTGATGACACTTGATGCCTTTTATAGGCACCTGTAAAGAGTATGTAAGGATATTGTTCTTAGGAACCTTTAAATTTGTTGTTGTTGTTTTAATAAGGTAACGCTAATACAGCAGATTGTTGATAGTCTTTCAACCACACAAGATTGGAAAAAGAAATCTCATTTCTTTGAAGTTTACTTTTTCATGATTCTGTCTGCCAAAGGGTCAGTTAAAAATTTAAATACAGCACCCAGATTACTCATGTTTTGCCAGCAGCGTACCTGTTATTACACCCATATTTGAGATGTTTCACTAGCTTCCAATTATCCAATCTGAGGGAACTGCATTCTGCTTTCAATTTTTAATGCCCAACTCCTGTGGATTTCAGCATGAGATCTGTGGGTAGCAAAGTGTCAGAATATACTGACTTTAAGAGGGCACTTACAGTTTTATAAGGCAGTAAATGACATAAAGTTTCCATATGTGGAAATTTCACTGCATGTTACATTATTGAAGGTATACCAGTTTGGTGGTCCACCTCAGAGCTCTGTGGCAGTAAGGGAAAGTTGTGGGGTTTTTTGTTCGTTTGTTCTCCCCATTATGACACAATTTACGCCAAGCACCTTGGTGTAAACTTTAATAAGTTTACTTTAATATTTCATTTTATTCATTCATTTAATATTCATTTAATATTTCATTTCATTCATAACTTTAATATTTCATTTTATGATTAAGAATTGTTATTCTAAACAAGATTTTGAATGGCAGGTGAGCTCGATGTTCTCTTTTGACATAGTTTATGATCTCGGCTTAGATTTTGTACACCCAGTTGGTCTCCACTGTTCTTGGGGAATCTAAGAAAAGGAGCATTTTTATTGTATTTTGAAAGCTGTTCTAATGAAAACCAAAGAAGTAACTGTGACAATACTGATGCAATTGAAGACCTGACTATATGTTTTGGGTTTGTTAATATATATAGAATATGTTAATGCATATGAATAAATGACATAGTAAATAAAATGTATTAGATATATTTTTCATACATTTTGAACACAGTGCAAGTTTCATAAATTTGTAATAGGTTTGTTTCTGACATTACTATGAGAAACTCATTAGTTAACATATTATTAATTCAAAAAATAGATATCCAGTGTATATAACGTGCCAGGCACGTGCGAGGAGTCATGGATGATGCCAGACTATGTGAACAACATCTCTTCTCAGGAAATTAAAGGGAAAAAAGGCATACAAAAACTATAATAGGGCTTCCCTGGTGGCACAGTGGTTGAGAGTCTGCCTGCTGATGCAGGGGACACGGGTTCGTGCCCCGGTCCAGGAAGATCCCACACGCCGCGGAGCGGCTGGGCCCGTGAGCCATGGCCGCTGAGCCTGCACGCCCGGAGCCTGTGCTCCGCAACGGGAGAGGCCACAACAGTGAGAGGCCCGCGTACCGGAAAAAAAAAAACTATAATAAAAGTCATGAAGAGCTATACATTTTGGGGGAGAGAAAGGTTCCTTCTTGCAAGAAAAAAAAAAGGGTATTTGAAGATAATGTTACAAGAGCAAAGGCATGAAAACCTGAAAACATGTAATACTTCTGCAGAATAAAAAGTAACTCATTAGGTAACATTTTACTCTGTGAGTGTGTGAAAGGAAGTAGCAAGAGACAAACCTGAAAAGGCAGGACAGGAAGGGATTATGAAGGACTGTTTTGGAGACTAAAGATATGAACAATGTCCTGTAGGCAACAGGAATCCATTAACTGGTCTTGAGTAGTATAATGTAATTCTGTCAGCATTTAGGAATATTAATCCCCACCACTGGATAAGATGAATTTAAAGAGGATTATAAAAAGGAGTTAAAAAGATCTGATACAATTATTTTCATATGGTTTAATTTGGACAGAATAAGGGTGTGAAAGTATTGGAAGGAATGAAGAGGAGGAAAGACTAGAGACAGATCATGGTAGAAGAATGTACGGAACTTAAAATTTAAATGCCAGTGGACAATAGGGAAGATAATCCCAGATCACTGAGGATGATGGCAGAAGAAACAGGATGGGAATTTCAAGAGAAGCAAAAGCAGATATACAGGAATAATGATTTGGCATGATAGAATTAAGGCTTGGTAGAATATCCAAATAATGAATTAACAGGCAATGTGAAAAGTTGACTTGAATTTTGGGAGTGATTTTGAGATGGAATATATTGGATAATATGAAGAAGGCGATGGTTGAAGTCATACAAGTGGATGAAACTAATCAAAGTAAATGTATAGAAATGTGAAAGTAAATGAATATACGCAGAATATTCTCACTACCTTCCTAGTGCCCTCCCTTACAGGAAAGATAACTGTGGCGGACACTTAGGGTGGCCAAGGATCCACACCTTCGAGCGTTTTTGTCCCTTTGTGATCGTCTTCCCTTGAGTATGAGTGAGATATATAGAATCTCAGTTTAACTCAGCAGACCCTTTATGGTGAAATATGGCTTTTTGAAGCTGTGGGAACAAAGACAACGTATGTTGTAGATTAATGTATCAGTGTCTACATGGAGAAAGAATACTTTATTAATTTGTCAGGAGATTCCACGTTTGTACCTATCCATTTCAATGTGATTTTTAATCAAATTAGAAAAATAAAAGGAACACAAATAAACCTAGGTGTAGACTCAAACCCAATTAAAATACTTTTCATTCTCACTTAGCCTCAGATCTTATGGGTCACCAATCCTGCAAATTTCAACTACATATAACCTTTTTTTCATCCCTACTAATAACACTTAAATTCAGGTCTGTATTTTTTATTTGAAGAATTTCAATAGCTTCAAATTAACATTCCTGCCTCTAGTCTTGCCCCTCACATTATGAGCTCCACACTATTTGCAAAACTGTCTTACTAACATGCTGATCAGAAGTAAGCTCCATGAATTCAAGGTTTTATCTGTTTTTTTTCATTACTGATTCCCTAGCATTTAGCATGGGAATACTCAATACTTTTAACTGAATAAATATGAATAAATGATATTGAGTGAATCATGCTGTTTCTTTTGCTTAAAGATTTCAAATGATTCCCAAATGAATAATCTCTAACAATTGGTCCTAGTAGAGTAGGCTCTTTATGATCTGGTTCCTACCTCTCAGACTTCTATCTAATTTTAATATAGCCCACCTTGTTTTTCCATGTATGGTCAACTCATAAAATACATAGAAGACATAGAAGTATTTGTAATTTCACACTCATTTCCTATTTTACAATTCCTCAGTTTTATACAGGAAATTCTACACTTGCTTTTAAGTTGACTGCCTAGAAAGATAATACCAACCCATCTTTCAACATCAGGGTTTCATTTTTCTTCTAAACCCTCATCTGACCCACAGTAGTAAACTGAGTACCAGCTTCTATTATGCTATTAACCTACACCATTAAGATGTGCATTCATCTGTTATAGACCTTGCAAATTTGTATTGCATTTATCTGTGTGCATATGTCTTTACTCTTCATGCTAAAGCACCTTTAATGAAGAAACATATACATTGTTAATTTTTACACCTCCAGTGTCTAATAGAGTACTTGACACAGATGAAGCTGAGCACTTGTAAGATGCTTTATGAAAATTCCACTACCACTATTTAGATGCCTGTGACTCTCCTGATTACTAACCATGACACAGGGGAAGTTTCTTAACCACTTTGTGACTTACTCTGCCAACTCAATTATGAGAATATTAATAACACCTAATCCAAAGAGTTTTTTTTTTTTTTTTTTGCGGTACGTGGGCCTCCCACTGCTGTGGCCTCTCCCGCTGCGGAGCACAGGCTCCGGACGCGCAGGCCCGGCGGCCATGGCCCACGGGCCCAGCCGCTCCGCGGCATGTGGGATCCTCCCAGACCGGGGCACGAACCCGCGTCCCCTGCATCGGCAGGCGGACTCTCAACCACTGCGCCACCAGGGAAGCCCCAAAGAGTTTTTTAAAGATCAAAAAAGACAGTGCTTAGTATCTGATATGAAGCAAGAGCTCAACAATACTGTATATTATTATTTTGTTGGAAAATCACCGACTGGGTCTGAGAGGGTTTTCTTATTTGCATAAGTTAAGGATAACAATGCCTACCTCAGAGAATTTATTGTGAAGATAAAGTGAGTAAATTATTCTGAAATGACTATTTAAATGTTATTTTATAAGTAAAATAAGTGAAATGAAATTTGTAAGCAAAACTGTTAGTGTTATCATGAGAGTCATAAGTTTAATAGTCTCCCAAGGGTAGGCAGGATCAAGCAATGGAGTGTACCCAGGAAGGAAGACTCGTGTGAGAGAGAGTCAGAACTCAGACAGGGAAAGGAATCAGGGACAAAATTAGAAACACAGAAAGGCCTGGGTACGTTGACTTGGGTAAAGAACATACTTGTCGTGCACGTGATAGCTGTCTCCAAATACTGAAATGATTAAGTTGAAGAGATACTGAGGCAGTTTTTGACACCCCCCAATCCCCAAATGACGGTTTCAGACTACAGAGTGGACAGCTCATATGAGCTCAGTGTAAGAAAGTATTTTGTAAAATTTTGATTTATTCAAAATAGGAATCCATTTCTTCATATGGAGGTGAGAATTTAAAAGCACATGCTGAATGATCAGCTCTTTAGATGTCAGAGTGTTACTCTGAAACGAATCCTCATTGGCAAAATGAGCTCTCAAATTCAATGTGTAGATTTTGCTATATTATTTTGCTCTTTTTATTGAACTTTACTTCTCAGTTTAATCTAAAAATATAAACCAATTGTTTCCATTTTCTTACAAATACGCAGGGTTGGAGATAGCTACTTAAGGCAATACAATGTCTTCTCTTCACCTGCCTTTGTATACTCGATAAGCAGCATGACCCATTTTGTGGGAGAAAAAAATTGAGGCCACCCTAATTTTAGAAGATCTAGCTTTGAAGTTCCTTTAAGCATGAATTTGTTTTTTTCTCCTCTTTCAGAAGCAATGCCCATCAAAAGGAGCCTGCTTTTTTTCAAGCTTTCAAATGAGTTTTGTAATTATTATTTTCATGAATGATTAATCCCTAGCATAAGAAAATTAAGAGGATGCAAATAAGCCTATGGAATTAAATAAAGCAAAATGTTGCTTGGTGAAGCAGCAGCTGTTGAATATTTCACAGCAGCCCTGATCCCTGTTGTAGGGTTGTGCCAGGTCTATGATGACAACCGAAGCACACATTTTTCGAGCCCCAGTGGGACATTTGATCAATGTCCAAGTGGCAGACAAGCCTCATTATTACGGTGTCCGGCAGGTGTAGGCATTCAGAAGGGGGCTGTCATTAAAATATTTTGTATGTATCTGCTAATTATATTTCTCAGTTCCAAACAGCGGCATTGTCATCCCTGTAGCATTTGTCACTCCTGCAGCAGGTAGCAAGGGTACAATGAAAGATAAAATATTGTCTTCATGATCATGTGGAGTGGGGCCGGAATTCTGGGAAAGGTATGATAAGAAAATCCATCCTTTTCATCCAAAATGTCATTAGGAGAAAGCCAGGTGAGTCAGACAGTCAAGTCTGACAAGGGCAATCTCTAAATGTGTGTGTGTGTTTGCATGTGCCAAAATCTGTGCTTTTTAAAATTGGTCCTTGTTATCACATGCAAGCTTTCTTCATTGTTTAAATCAATCATAAGAGTTTTCTTGTATTTCATTATATAGTTTACAAAACATGTGGACATATGTCAGTTTATTTAATACTTAATGAAGGCTATACATTTAATTTCATGAATTTGAAACTAAAAGAGTAAATGATGTGCCCAAAGACCAAGAGGCACAAAGAGTAGACCCAGAATTTCACTTGCGACTTCTGATTCTAAAGTCCAAGGCCACTCTCTGCCTACCCACACTGCATCTTTTTTGAACTTGTTACCCAAACTTTAAATTCAAATAAATAAATAGAAAACATTAAAGAAGAAATAGAGCAATATAAAGCTTTGTGAGATATAACTGGATGTGCCCTGTGAACATCGTCAATAGTCAATTTGTTTTATTAGTTCTGAAATGTGCTCTGCAATCAGTTTTATGAACCACTCTATTGGTTTTTAGATACAACACCAAAGCCAAATGTCCAAACAGCTATCAGCAACAAGTTTTATATCATTTACCCTTCAACACTTTCTTCTGACCCTCAGCTAGTTATGAGGGGATTAAAAAGAAATTAAAAAGAAATATAAAATTTTTTTAAAATTTTACACTGTAAAGCAGCTAGACTATAATAGTTCTTAAATTTTTGACTTCCAAAGAATTACTTACTTGCAAAATACAATTTTTACCAAAATAGTTACAAAAATCACTGTTTAAAAAATAAACGGAACCTTAAATATCAATATTTCACATAATAAAATAATGTCTTTGAAAGCTTCCATTTTTAGATCTTTTAAAAATTTAATTGTAGAAATTTAAAATATATTTTTATCTACCATTATTAGAATCTAAGTTAGACAGCAATTGTACACCCATAGGCACCCCATTTACTTTGCTCTCTCTCTGTTAAGCTTGCTTATAAATTTATTCCTTTTTAAATTCAATTAAGGTATAAACTGAGCATTTTAGTATTATTGTGTCTTTCATATTTTTGTTACTTTACTCTTTTTACCCATATTGTTAAAAGGCAATGGGTTTGGGAAATTAGCCCATTATCCTAAAATAATTATCATTTTTTCACTCTTGTCCTTGACCAGTCTTTTTGTACTGTAGCCAGAATGATCTTTCTAAAATGCAGATCTATTCATTCAGTCACCAGTTCAAAATCCTTCAATAGCTACATATCGAAGGCGGTATAAATTCCAGTGTCCTAACCTAACACCTAAGGACCTTTACTGTCTGATCTGTTGTTTCAAATGCAACCCCTTCCATTGACACGGATGTAATATTTGGCCCTTCCATGATAAAACAGTCATCAGAATGCTTCATATATTTTTAATGTTTTACACCTTTTTAGATGTTTTTGCTTTTTCTTCCAGGCCTTTCCCATTTCTCATATAATTAGTAAACTATTTCCTAGTGGCAAAGAAGCTGGTTCATCCCCAATTCTCACACTCCTTTACCCTCATGGTACTAGAATTATTGGCTGGTGAATGGCTGTCTACAAAATACAACATTTCCCAACATCCCTTGAGGCTAAGTGTAGCCTTCCGGTTAGGTTCAGACCAATAGGATGTATGCAGTTGTTTTATGGTCTCCTGTTTTATGGCAGTGGACATGTATCTTTTGGCCCTCTGTTTCTTCATTGCCTCCTTCCTGCTTTCTGAAATGGGGTGACTGAGGGTCACACCAGGATCAGACATCAAAGTGTTCATTTGGAAGAGCCAAGATCACCAGGAATTTGTAATGCAGAATATAGACTAGCCCTGGATCACTTACTTCCAATATCACTTTAATAGAGAGAAAAATGTCATCCTGTCTTGTTTCAGTCATTGTAATATTCAGGTCACTTGCTGCAGAACCTAATTCTAACCATATATCATTTTTCAAGATCAAGCTCAATTTTAACACTATGACAACTAATAATATTAGATTGAGCTATATAAAATTGAAATTTCTGTAGGTCAAAGCCCATCAAATCTCTGCAATTTCATATGGTCAAATTTAATACTGCTAATGGCAGTATTCTTTACTGTATCTTTTATAATCCTGTAACAATTTATATCTCTCTCAATTATATCATATCATATCTAGTATTGTAATTAGGTCTTTACATTCCTATCTCTGAAATAATCATGAGTGCTTTAAGAGAAAACACAAGACTTATTCATTTGCAGATTCTCAAATTAGAGCATAATTCCTGGTTCTTAAAGGCATAAGTACTTTTTAATGGAAAGAATGAATCAATTAAATATAGTATTTCTATGTTGTACTTATATAACTTTTTAAACTCTTAGCCTTTTGAGATTGAGTTTTATGTATTTTCACAGATTATTAAGTTCCAATTATGCCATTTAATGATTACTTGCTTACTTGATAGGGGCTATTGTTTGGGAAAAAGATGAGTGGTGTTCCTTTGTGGTTTATTGTACTAAGAAGTACTTAAAGACTTTTAAATAAAACCTAAATGAGTCAACTTCTCAACCAGTGGATCAAGGGTCTTTGTTTCTATAAACCCGTTTGGGCAAGTTAATTTATTTGACAATAAGGTTTGGAATAAGGAAGATTAAGTGATCCAGACTCTCCATAGGAAAGAAGTTAATCCATTAACAAAATTGATATTATCTAGGGTATTAGAGCCTAAATCTCTCCTGAAACCACTGTTGAGAAAGGCTGTCTTAAACTATTGAGAAATTAGCTAAGTATAATTTAAATTACTTCCATAGCTATTGGTAAGGCTTTAATTTTATATAAATTATGGTTTACTTTTCTATAAAGAACAATATCCTACGCTCCACCTTCTACATTCATCCAGCCAGACTAAAAGGAGACCTAGAAAGGGATATCTACAGTTTTGCAGAAGTAGAAACAATAATGTAATAGTAGCAACCTTAGCATATTAAGCTGCCAGGAAGTACAGACATGAGTTTGCTGATGAACACAAGGTCATTTTATTATGCCCATGGCATAATTTAAAAGTAAGCTGCAAGTGACATTCAGCCTTAGATGTCTCCTTTTCAGGTAGCATGTTATAATTTCAAGGAGAGAAGTGGAAGCTTTTTCTGCTGACCCTTTCCACTATACATCAGGTAACTGCCTTAGTTTATACAAAAATAGTTACATGTATCGATTTGGACAAAGTGCAGAAAGATCTTCTGAGGTGCTGTTTTTAATACCCATCCTATCCCTCTGTGTAACTCCCTTACTCTTTCTGCTGATTGGCAACATGTGGGAATAGTCCAGGGTTAAACAGAACGTTTAAGTGATAAGAAATCTTCCACAGAACCAGCCATAATCAAATCCACCAGGAGCAAGCTGAGGGGGCAGGTGGGGGGTGGGTAGATTGAGAGAGATCATTACAAGATAATTGTTGCATAGTGGTTTTGGAAATTCCTTTAATAATCATCATCTTTGTCCTCTCTTAAAAAGGTAGGTAGTGAATATTTTCTTCATCCTTTATCATACAGTACACATAGCTCTAATCTATTTGATAAAACATACAAAAAGCCCTTTTTACTGTTTTCTTTAAAAAAATTTTTTTTATTATAGTTGATTTACAATGTTGTGCTAGTTTCAGGTGTACAGCAAAGTGTATTTTTTTAACATCTTTACTGGAGTATAATTGCTTTATAATGTTTTGTTAGTTTCTGCTGTACAACAAAGTGAATCAGCTATACATATACATATATCCCCATATCCCCTCCCTCTTGTGCCTCCCTCCCACTCTCCCTATCCCACCCCTCTAGGTGGTCACAGAGCACCGAGCTGATCTCCCTGTGCTATGCGGCTGCTTCCCACTAGCTATCTATTTTACACTTGGCAGTGTATATATGTCAATGCTACTGTCACTTCACCCCAGCTTATCCTTCGCTCACCCCGTGTCCTCAAGTCCATTCTCTACAGCTGCGTCTTTATTCCTGTCCTGCCCCTAAGTTCGTCAGAACCATTTTTTTTCTCTTTAGATTCCATATATATGTGTTAGCGTATGGTATTTGTTTTTCTCTTTTTGACTTACTTCACTCTGTATAACAGACTCTAGATCCACCCACCTCACTACAGATAGTTCAACTTCATTTCTTTATATGGCTGAGTAATATTCCATTGTATATTTGTGCCACATCTTCTTTATCCATTCATCTGTTTATGGACACTTAGGTTGCTTCCATGTCCTGGCAATTGTAAATAGTGCTGCAGTGAACATTGTGGTACATGTCTCTTTCTGAATTATGGCTTTCTCAGGGTATTAGCCCAGTAGTGTTATTGCTGGATCATATGGTAATTCTACTTTTAGTATTTTAAGAAACCTCTGTACTGTTCCCCATAGTGGCTGTATCAATTTACATTCCCAACAATAGTACAAGAGGGTTCCCTTTTCTCCACAGCCTCTCCAGCACTTATTGTTGGTAGATTTTTTGATGATGGCCATTCTGACTGTTGTGAGGTGATACCTCATTGTAGTTTTTTTTTTTTTTTTGCGGTACACGGGCCTCTCACTGTTGTGGCCTCTCCCGTTGTGGAGCACAGGCTCTGGATGTGCAGGCTCAGCGGCCAGGGCTCACGGGCCCAGCCGCTCTGCAGCATGTGCGATCTTCCTGGACCGGGGCACGAACCCGTGTCCCCTGCATCAGCAGGCGGACTCTCAACCACTGCGCCACCAGGGAAGCCCCTCATTGTAGTTTTGATTTGCATTTCTCTAATGATTAGTGATGTTGAGCATCCTTTCATGTGTTTGTTGGCAATCTGTATATCTTCTTTGGAGAAATGTCTGTTTAAGTCTTCTGACCATTTTTGGATTGGGTTGTTTGTTTTTTTGATATTGAGCTGCATGAGCTGCTTGTATATTTTGGAAATTGTCAAAGCTGTCCTTTGTCAGCTGCTTCATTTGTAAATATTTACTCCCATTCTAAAGGTTGTCTTTTCGTCTTGTTTATGGTTTCCTTTACTGTGCAAAAGCTTTTAAGTTGCATTAGGTCCCATTTCTTTATTTTTGTTTTTATTTCCATTTCTCTAGGAGGTGGGTCAAATAGGATCTTGTTGTAATTTATATCATAGAAAATTCTGTCTATGTTTTCCTCTAAGAGTTTTATAGTGTCTGGCCTTACATTAGGTCTTTAATCCATTTTGAGTTTATTTTTGTGTATGGTGTTAGGAAATGTTCTAATTTCATTCTTTTACAGGTAGCTGTCCAGTTTTCCCAGCACCAATTATTGAAGAGGCTGTCTTTTCTCCATCGCATTTTCTTGCCTCCTTTATCAAAGATAAGGTGACCATATGTGCGTAGGTTTATCTCTGGGCTTACTATCCTGTTCCACTGATCTATATTTCTGTTTTTGTGCCAGTACCATACTGTCTTAATTACTGTAGCTTTGTAGTATAGTCTGAGGTCCAGGAGCCTGATTCTGTTTTTCTTTCTCAGGATTGCTTTCACTATTCGGGGTCTTTTGTGTTTCCATACAAATTGTGAAATTTTTTGTTCTAGTTCTATGAAAAATGCCCTTGGTAGTTTGATAGGGATTGCATTGAATCTGTAGATTGCTTTGGGTAGTAGAGTCATTTTCATAATGTTGATCTTCCAATGCAAGAATATGGTATATCTCTCCATCTGTATGTATCATCTTTAATTTCTTTCATCAGTGTCTTATAGTTTACTGCATACGGGTCTTTTGTCCCCTTAGGTAGATTTCTTCCTAGGTATTTTACTCTTTTTGTTGAAATGGTAAATGGGAGTGTTTCCTTAATTTCTCTTCCAGAATTTTGTCATTAGTGTATAGGAATGCAAGACATTTCTGCTCATTACTTTTGTATCTTGCTACTTTATGAAATTCATTGATTAGCTCTAGCAGTTTTCTGGTAGCATCTTTAGGATTCTCTATGTATAGTATCATATCTGCAAACAGTGACAGTTTTACTTCTTCTTTTCCAATTTGGATTCCTTTATTTCTTTTTCTTCGCTGATTACTGTGGCTAATTCTTCCACAACTATGTTGAATAATAGTGGTGAGAGTGGACATCCTTGTCTTGTTCCTGATCTTAGAGGAAATGGTTTCAGTTTTTCACCATTGAGAATGATGTTGGCTGTGGGTTTGTCATATATGGCTTTATTATGTTGAGGTAAGTTCCCCCTATGCCTACTTTCTGGAGGGTTTTTATCATAAATGGGTACTGAATTTTGTCAAAAGCTTTTTCTGCATCTATTGAGATGATCATATGGTTTTTCTCCTTCAGTTTGTTAACATGGTGTATCACATTGATTGATTTTCATATATTGAAGAATTCTTGCATTCCTGGGATAAACCCCACTTGATCACAGTGTATGATCCTTTTAATGTGCTGTTGCAGTCTGTTTGCTAGTATTTTGTTGAGGATTTTTACATCTATGTTCATCAGTGATATTGACCTGTAGTTTTCTTTCTTTGTGACGTCTTTGTCTGGTTTTGGTATCAGGGTGATGGTGGTCTCATAGAATGAGTTTGGGAGTGTTCCTCCCTCTGCTATACTTTGGAACACTTTGAGAAGAATAGGTGTTAGCTCTTCTCTAAATGTTTCACAGAATTCACCTGCAAAGCCATGTGGTCCTGAACTTTTGTTTATTATGTATACAGCTTTATTCCCTGTATTCATAGTACTTCATATCACTTATTATTACCTGATTATCTTGTATCCATCAACTATCTACCCTAATTATTACCTCACTCCTCTGTAACATAAACTCAATGAAATCAAAGATTTCTTTCTACAGTTCACTGCTTTATTTCCAGAGTATAAAGCAGGAAGTCAACAAATATTTGTTGATTTAATTACACAGCTATTAAATGTATAACTGAAAAAAAATGTTACTGAAACGTTTTATCTTTATTTTAAAATAGGACTTTATCTGCTATAACAAAACTTTTCTAAAAAAATACATCACTTCCAAATATAGAGGGTAAATATTTCTTATAATCAGGGGTCACCCACTCTTAATCAAATCAAATCAAATTGGGTTTCCTACATTACTAAAAATTAGTAGATGTTTAAAAATTATTCAGAGAAATAAGTCAGTACAAAAAGATATTTATGGTATGATTCCACTTACAAGAGTTACTTAACTAGTCAAATTCATAGAACCAGAAAGTAGAATGTGGTTAGCTGGGGCTCGGTGGAAGGAGGAAAAGGGAAGTTGTTATTTAACAGCTATAGTTTCAGTTTTACAAAATGAAAAAGTTCTGGGGATCTGTTTCACAACAGCATGAATACACCTAAAACTATTAAGCTGTACACTCCTCACAGATTTATACACTACTTCTATTTGTCTTCTATAGAATCATTTCATTACTGAAATCCTCTGTATGTTTTCAGCACACATTAAAATGCAAATGCACTTAAATTATAGGTGAAGATGGAGAGGAACATATATCCTTAGATTAGAAAAGTACTTTTGTGGCCCAAGAGACCACAAATGGATATTTACAGGGCAATGACTATGTCACATGAGACCACAATTCAGAACTAGCATTACGAAATGATTTTACTTTACAATACTGAAATGGCAAAATTACCCACTAACTTATAATATCTTAAATAGTCCCCCATTGTGTTCAAGATAAAATTCAACATTCTTGATTTACTTACAGATCTGGACCCTTCACAATCGCTTCAGATTTCCCAGCCTCATCATCTACCATTAATACACCCACTCATCCCAGACAATTCAGTATTCCACCTACATGCACATGCCAGGCAAGTTTGCATTTCAAAAGCCTTTTTACAGTGCTCTCTTCCATTGCAAGAATGTCTTTAAATTCATTCTTTTAACTTTTAAATCCTACTAAAAAGGATCTTCCTCAAATCACTTCTTTGGAAACCCTCCCTGATACACTCCTCACTATTCAGACAAACCTTATAGCAAATTTAATTAATTCCTCTACCAGGCCCTCAAAGACTTAGCATACTAAAGAGGGGAATAAGGATAAGACAATATTTGGCCTAGTCAGAAACTCAGGACCCCAAAAACTAATCATGTCCAATCTACCAATCATCTATGACACTCGCAAGTGTTTTCTGTGAGCATGTTTGTGTGGATATATATGTGTTTGAATGTCTGTACATATTTATTTTGATAATCAAGGAAGTTCTGACTTTCAAATTTGGCTTGTATGGTATGGAACAGAGACCACACACAACTAGAAGCCGAGATCCGTTACTGACCTTCAGAACAGAAGCACCCCAACACAGGACTCTGGGCACCTTAGAAAAGAATGTGGGTTTTTCAGAAAGAAAGAAATAGCCACACAAACTAATTGTTTTTCAGTCTCATATGTCTTGGAGGAACATTTGATACTTAAGTAAAATTTAATAATAGTATTGAGTATTTTTAAATTGTATTCTTTTTATAAAAAGAGTTTAGCCACCCTACTGGATATGTATCTAATGGTGGTTTTAATTTGTATTTATCAGATAATTAAAGATATTGAGCAATTTTTCATGTGCTTATTGGTTATTGTCATGTCCTCTTTGGTAAAATATTCTTTCAAAACCTCTGTTCATTTTTAATGGGTTGTATATCAACATTGGATTTTAAAAGTTTATTAATATAACAATTATTTATTAGATATACATTTGCCAGTATTATATTCCAGGCTGTGGTTTGCCTTCTGCTTCTCATAAGCATCTTTTATTTTTTATTTATTTATTTATTTTTGCAGTATGCGGGCCTCTCACTGCTGTGGCCTCTCCCGTTGCGGAGCACAGGCTCTGGACGCGCAGGCTCAGCGGCCATGGCTCACGGGCCTAGCTGCTCCGCAGCATGTGGGATCTTCCGGGACCGGGACACGAACCCGTGTCCCCTGCATCGGCAGGCGGACTCTCAACCACTGCGCCACCAGGGAAGCCCTCATAAGCATCTTTGAAGGGGCAGAAGTATTTGATTTTGATGAACTGCAACAGCATCCTGGGGGTATTTATGCATTTTGTTTTCTAAGAAATACTTGTTTAGCCAAAAGTCATATTAGTTTTCTATTGTTTCATAACAAATTACCACAAACTTAGCATTTTAAATCAACAGCCATTTATTAGTTAGGTAAGTTAGGAGTACAGAAACATTGTGTCCTACTTCTCAGCCCAGAACCTCACAAGGTCAAAATCAAGGTGCTAGCAAGGCTATGTTCTCATCTGTAGTCGGTGGTTCTCTTTTAAGCTCATGTTTATAACAGAGTTTAATTTCTTATGGTTGTAGGACTGAGTACCCTATCTCCTTGCTAGCTGTCAGCTGGGGACCACTCTCAGTTCCTAGAGGCTGCCCAAATTCCTTGCCTTTGCCCCCCTATATTTCCAAAGTCAGCATTAGAGAATCTTCCTCACATCAAATCTCTCCCCTGCTTAAAAGATATTTCTCCAGGAAGAGCCCAGTCCCCCCTAGATTAGTGTTTGATAAATACTCGGGAAAAGGGCTAAGTATACCAGGGGGTGGATATCTTGTGGAATCATTTTAGGTTCTGCCTATCACATTTCCTAAGAATTTCTCTTATACGTTATTCTCAAGTTTTATAGTTCTGCCTTTTACCTTTAGGACTATGATCCATTTTGAGTTAATTATTGTAGAAGGTCCGAGGTAAGGGATCCTGTTCATTTTCTTTTAGTAGATGTGGATATACAACCTTTCCAGCACCACTTGATGAAAATACTACCCTTTCCCATTGAATTAACTTTACACATTAAAACAAATTGAATATATATGTGTAGTTCTATTTCTAGACTCTATTCTATTTATCTATGTCTATTGCTACGTCAATACTTCACTGTTTTGAATACAGTAATTTTATATTAAATCTTGAAATCAGGTGGTTCATTTCTTCTTTCTTTCCAGAAGTGTTTTGGCACTTCTAGATCCTTTACATTTCCATAAAAATTTTAGAATCATCTTGTTATATTTTATAAAACATGCTGAAATTTTAGTTGGGATTATATGGCACCTATAGGTCTATTTGGGGGGATATGATGTTTTCAAAGTATTGAATCTTACAATCCATGAATATGGTATATAGCTCTCCATTTGTATAATTTCTCTAAGCAATTTTTTTTCTAGTTGTCACTGGGCTTTTTATTTTGTTAAATTTATTCCTAAGTATTTCCAATTTGTTAATGTTATTGTAAATTGATTGTTTTATAATTAAAATGTGCCATGGTTTGTTGTTAGTATATAAAAATATATCTGATTTTTGTATGTTGCCCTAGTAGCTTACAAATTTCCTTAAAAAGTTCCAGCAGCATTTTTATAGATGACTTTGGCTTTTCTGTAGGCTATCATGTTTGCAAACAGATCTTTATTATTTCCTTTCCAATTTTTATAGCTTTTATTTATTTTTATTTTTTTTCCTTTTGTTTCCCTGACTAGGGCCTCCAGTAGCAGGTAGAATAAAATTGGTAAGAGTGAGTATTCTTTCTCTTTCTTATCTTAGTTAGACAGCTTCATTCCTTCATGGTTTAGTACGATGCTAGCTCTATTGGCTTAAAAAGATGGCTTCCTATTGAGTTAAAGAAATTCCCTTCTGTTCCTAGTTTTTAAATTTTTTTAAGTTCTTTTTTTTCCTTTTATAACTAATGAATTTTTTCAAATGCTTTTTCTGTACCCATTGAGAAGATCACACAGTTTTTCCTTCTTAGTCTGTTCATAAAGTGAATTGCATTAATTTTCACATATCAAACCATATCTCTAGTAAACTCTTGCTCATAATATAATGTAAATCATGATGTAATCTTGCTCATCATGTGATATGTGTACATATACACATGTACACACACATATACACACATATACATATACATGGATTTACTTCATTAATATTCTCTTAAGAATATTTGCATTTAGTTCCTTGAAGAAAATTTGCCTGCAGTTTTCTATTTTTTTTATAGCTTTGTCATGTTCTGGTATCAGGGTAATTCTGTAAAATGAGATGGGAAACGTTTTCTCCTCCTCAGTTTTCCAGATGATTGTTGTAGAGTTGCCATTATTTTTCTTTAGGTATTTTGTTGATTTCTCCTATTTTTCTTTAGGTATTTTGTTGATTTCAGGTTCAAACCATTTGAACCTGAAGTTTTCTTTGTGGAAGAAATTAAACTATAAATTCAATATATTTAGAAGATAGAAAACTACTCAGTTTATTTCTTCATGACTGAAATTTGGTAGATTTTAACTCACAAATTTATCTTTCTCTAAGATATCAAATTTATGGGCATAAAATTCTTAATGTATATTTATTTTCCATTTAGTACAGGATCAACATTGCAGTCCCATGTACGTCAGCTATTTTTAATTTGTATCTCTTCTCCTTTTGTTACTAATTAACCTCAGCAGAAGTTTATCAAATTTATTCATATTTTCCAACTACCTTTTGGTGTCATTTATTTTCTCTACTATTTTTATACCTTCTCTGTAATTAATTTAGCAGCATAAAACAATGTATGTTTATTATGTCACTGTTTCTATGGTTCAGGATTTTTTTTCATCCTTCAACACTTTATTATTTGCTTATTCACATATGACTAGCCATCTATTGAGTAAGTTTTTGAAATTAATTCACATTTTTACAGTTGCATTGGGGTATAATTGATAAAGATTAAATTGCATATACCTAAAGTATTCAATTTGGTATATTTTGATATATGTATACACCTGTGAAAGCAGCTTCACAACTAATTAAAAAAAAACCTCCCTACCACCTCATCTGCAGACACCAAGTGATCCACTTTCTGCCACTATAGATTCGTTTTCTATAATTTATATAAATGGAATAAAATTGTATGCACTTTATTTTTGTCTGACTTCTTTCTTTTAGAGTTATTATCTTGAGTCTCATCCATGTTGCTGTTTGTATCAATAGCTCATTCCTTTCACTGCCGAATTGTATTCCACTTTAGAAATATACCAAATTTTGTTTATCCATTCACTAGCTTATGGACATTTGGATTGTTTCCACTTCCTAATTATTATGAATAGTGTTGCTGTGAGTCAACACTATTAAGTGTTACATGTAAGTCTTTGTGTGAAGCTGTGTCTTTCATTTCTCTTGGGTGGAATTGTTGGCTTAAGGTGTATGGTAAATTAATGTTTAGCACTTCAAGAAACTCTAGAGCGGTTTTGCATGACTGCACCATTTTTCATTTCCAGCAGCAATGTATGCATGTTCAGGCAATTGTAAGTGTCCCCAAGGATATAGTAAAGCAGGGCAATATATACATTGCTGGGTTTAGGATTAAAGCCCAGCTGAGTCCTTTGTTCAGTGTATTACAACACTACAATCATAATATCAGCCAGGCTCCTCCTCTTAACTGAAGTTCAGCATGCTTTTCCAACTTTATTCAAGTTGTTGGAAGAATTCAGTTCCTTTTGATGGCAGGACTGAGTTCCTCAGCAACTAGAAGCCACCCCTCCCCTTAGCCAGTTCACAACATGGCTGCTTGGTTTTTCAAGATGAATAGGTGAGATAGCCTCTGAATTCTAGACTCTCTTCAGGGGTTTTCCTGATTCAGTCAAGCCAACCAGGATAATCTTCCTTTGATCGAATTAAAGCTAAGTACTTAGGGAACTTAATTATATCCACAAAAATTTTCACCTTTGCCATATGACAGCATAATACCTGGCATGCTATCTCATCACCTTTGCCATATTCTATTAGTTAGAAGCAAGTTGCTCTCAAGGGAAGTGTATTATACAATGGCACAAGTCATTGGGGGTCACTTTAGCATTCTAGCTAACATATCATCACTTTGGATTTAAGTTGCTTTTTATTATTAACTTGTGGAAGTTTAAGCTTACACCATTGATTAAGAATTTCTTTCTCTTCTGATACAGGCATTTAAAGTTTTAGGCATCTAAGCACTACTACAGCATCACTTCACATATTTTAATATACTGTGCTTTCACTGTCACCCAGTGTGAATTATTTTCTGTGTGAATTTTTTTCTTAAATCATGGCTTTAAAAAATGTCTTTCTTAATATTATATGTGGGGCCTTAGAGATATTTGTGTTCTTAGTTTATACTTTTATGCTCTTTTGGTCAAATAGCACCTTCTGTGATATATTAACCATTTTAATTTTATTGAGAATTGGTTTTTGGCCCACAGTATGTTCAATGATGGTGAATACTCTGTGTGCACTTGAAAGTAATGTATATTCTCCTATGGTTGTGTGGAATTCTCTAAAAATCTTAATTGAATCCAGGGGTTTGAGGCTAGTGTCCAAATCTTTTATATTATTACTGATTTTTGTCTCTCAGACGTTTTACATACCCCCTAATGTTTCTGATGAAAGCCCAGCGGAGGCACATGGGAAAGAGAGGCAGGTGGAGGCAGGACTCCCACTCTCACAGCCAGAGGTTCCCAGGGATCATAAATTTCATGCTCACCTGCACTTGTCCTTTTAAGAATTCATTAAAATTTCATTTGATTTTTTCAAACCAGGTTTTATGGCTGCCAGCTCTACCACCAATGCTCTGCCAAAGATGAAACAATTGTATGTGACCTGTCTCTCTTCAGGGGGACTTATCACTAAGTTCACCTAAGTTTACCTTGCTAACTTAGCTCTGATGGAATCTGAAAAACGCTTTTTAACGTTTAGGGTGGTAGAGACCTTCTCTTGTGGGTTTCCTATAGCCTAAGTACTCAGCAGAACTATAAAACCTTGGGGCTGTAAAACTGTCAGACATGTTTCCGGCACTGCAGCTCCAAGCTGGAGCCTGACTGGGCCAGGTCCATGCTCCCACACGCCCCTGTCCTCCTCCCAGCATGCCCACTGCTCCCTCCTGCAGCTATGGGTAAATACATTTCGATAGATTAAAATCTTCAAAACAACAAATAACAAAAGACGAATCTTGGGGCTTCCCTTGTGGCGCAGTGGTTAAGAATCTGCCTGCCAATGCAGGGGACACGGGTTCGAGCCCTGGTCTGCAAAGATCCCACGTGCCACGGAGCAACTAAGCCTGTGCGCCACAACTACCGAGCCTGTGCTCTAGAGTCCGCGAGCCACAACTACTGAAGTCCGTGC
Source organism: Phocoena sinus (assembly GCF_008692025.1). Taxonomy (NCBI): domain Eukaryota; kingdom Metazoa; phylum Chordata; class Mammalia; order Artiodactyla; family Phocoenidae; genus Phocoena; species Phocoena sinus. The sequence continues at coordinate 11,359,036 of NC_045776.1, read as the reverse complement.
ACCTAGAGCCCATGCTCTGCAACAAGAGAAGCCACCACAATGAGAAGCCCGCGCACCGCAAGGAAGAGTAGCCCCTGCTCGCCGCAACTAGAGAAAGCCCACACGCAGCAAGGAAGGCCCAAAGCAGCCAAAAATAAATTAAAAAAAAAAAAAAAGACGAGTCTTTACTGATAAATATTGGGAATGGTAAAGTATTGGAAATCAGTGTTGTAAAAGACAACCTGGAGATTTACCACGCTAAACTTGATCCCTCCTTTCTCTATTGGTAATGCCGAGGGCTTTTGTGAGGAAAAGAAAGCAACTGTCACAGATGATACTGTGCCACCTCTGGATCTTTTACTCTGTTGTTTGTGGTTTTTATTAGAATAGGAGAAAGTGGTGCAAAGATTTCCGGAGAGATACATCCTCAGTGTTAAATAGCAGCCTGAGAGGTTGAATTGTTAGTGATCATCCATGTGTATATATGTGTGAACATGTGTGAACATGCATTGTGTTAGGGACAGAGTGCCCTTATGAAATACTCAGTACCTATTTACAAAACAAGCAAACACCTGTTAGCTTTTAAAATGAGATACATTCCAGATTATATATTTATTTAAAATAGTTTATTTTTTATTGCTCTTTAGAGTGCAGTGCAAATTACCACAACTAATGTATTTTCTAAAATAGGCATGCATTTTTTTTTTTTTTTGCAGTACACGGGCCTCTCACTGTTGTGGCCTCTCCCGTTGCGGAGCACAGGCTCTGGACGCACAGGCTCAGCGGCCATGGCTCATGGGCCTAGCCGCTCCGCAGCATGTGGGATCCTCCTGGGCCAGGGCACGAACCCGTGTCCCCTGCATCGGCAGGCGGACTCCCAACCACTGCGCCACCAGGGAAGCCCCAGGCATGCATTTTAAATGAAAATCATACTATAGTATGAAATCTTATGAGCATATTAGGAAATAAAGAGTACACTGCAATAGGAGGAGTGAAAGGGCCACAGAGAGTGAACCTCTGATTTCTTCACATCTCTAAAGACAAAATCTAGCAGGATAAAAACGTTCCTGTTCTGTGAACCAATCCAATCCTGATTCTACTTTCTATGTGCAATTTGTTTTAAAAACTCTAATCATCCTCTCCTGTTCCAGATATAACCTCTCTACCGGATGTGGTTCATATTATGTAAATGGAGTCAGAAATGTAAGAGCTCAAATTTGATTATAGCGGCCTGTTGCCCATGGTATCATTAAATGTGCAAGTTGACACATGAACTTCTAGTTTATGGGACTGTGTGTTGTAAGCACATTAGTTAAGGCAGTAACAGCCCCTGTTTGCTTTTACACTGAAACTGACAAAAGGCATGTTATTTGTAGAACATGCTAACTGCTGTAACAAATAACTTCCAAATCTCATTGGCTTACTCAACAAGTTTCCCACCCGCATCTCAGTGGAGTGATGTAGGTTGGCAGGATGCAGGGAGGGTCTTCCACTCCTCAGGCTCTAACCCTCCCTTGGGTCTCCCAGCCACTCAATGGATCCTTTTGCCTCTGGGGACAAATGAATTAGGAGGGATTGCACAGAAGACTTAAATAAGAGGTGTAGGGGCGCCTTCAAGTGACACCCATCACTTCAGCTCTTTCCATTGCATAGATCTTAGTCACATGGCCAGGCATTAAAGGGGATTGGAAAATGTGTCAGCAGTGTGCCAAGAGCAAACATGGAAATTGCTGGACAGCTTATTGGGGTCTGCATCAAACAATGCCCAGTAAATGAGTAAAGAGCTAATGTGTAATGTGATTTGTTCCTGAAGGTGTGTGGTTAATGGAGACAGTCATTTTTCTGTAGCTCAATAAATTGCAGACTGATCTGAGAAGTGTTTATTAAAAATAAGTGTTTTATAGAGGTAGTATTTTAAGCTTCTAGCAAAAAAAATGTTTTCTATATACAACAAATCACTAAGAATATAGAAAGTTAACTTCAGAAACAAAAAAATTATTTTTAAAACTGTAAATAATCTATTCACTAGATCATCTTATTATAACCTTGTAAAAATCACTGGAGAGTAGCAAAGGTGGAAGGGAAATGAGAGATGGGAGGAACATGTTTCCTGTTTCTCTAGCATGCTTGGTCCCAGGGATAGAATTGTCTGGTAATTCTGAAGAGGTGTGAGAAGTCATCAGAGAGCCACTGCAGGGATTTGGAGTATTTATATTACTATAGCTACAGAACCAAACATCAATCCCTTAAGCTATTATTTCGGTGAAGATGGTTAAACACATACTGACAAATGGACTCCTCTTTTTTCTAATTTTTACTATGTGTGGAACTTATTTCTGAGCTTAGGGTATTAGTTTAACTTCCTGCACACTGTGAAACAATAACAGAGGGTTAGAGGGTCATTTTCTTGTCACTCTGGTACCTCTTAAAAGTGGTGTAATGCATCAGAGCATACTTTATTTTGTCAGGACAGAGAAAGATCAGATTCTATTACAGGAAGAGCAACAGACATAGGATCAGAGAATCCTCAAGAGTGTACATTCTGTAGCTCAGCCAGGCTATTTGTCAGGGTAAAGTTATGGAAACTGATGGTGTATATGACTGAATGACAGCCTTGAGAGGGTTGATAATGTTTCACAAAGGAGTAGACTCAGCTTCAAGTAAGAGAAAAGGAACCAATTGTTATTATTACCAATTGTATACACTTAATATTGAACTATGTTAGGTTTTCCATACACATTGCTTTGTGTCATTGTTAAGACACCCTAAAAGTATCATTGTCATCAACATTGTTTGTGTTAAATGATTATAGATTTTAGTAAAGGATGAATCTGCATATTTCATTACCCAATAAATCTGACAAAACACAGAAGAGCAAAATATGAAAAAGAATAAATAATTCTACTTCATAGAGATAAGTGTTACCACCCAGGAATGTCTCTTTCCAGAATACTTTTCTATATTTTAATGTGATCATACTATGTGTTGAGGATGATTGGTTGAGCAGTTCATTCATCATCTACTTCCTATGGTAAATTTATGTGAAATGTTAAAATAAATTCGATTTATTTTCATAAAGTGTTTAGAATTATTTATGTATCCTTATATAAAACAGACCTTTAGAAAAAGAGAGACTGAGGCCTCTATTCTAAACTCACCATTTCAGAGGTGAAAAAAAATGAGTCAGACAGATCCTGGACTATACCAACATTCCTCTCATTCCAAAATGCCATTTACCATTCCCTGGGCTATAAAAAGCACACAGATGCCTCAAAACTTTTGCAACCTCCCCAAAGTAAAATGTATATTTGGCCTCTTCTTTTGAATTGCATATTTAGCCATTTTTCTAGCAATCCACTTTGTGTCATTTACAAATGGAGTATCATAAATATTCCAGTTTGCACTTTCTCAGGTACAGAGCATTCACATTTGATGGTGTAATTTCATTTTGGTTAGAGGAAAATTTTATGCATTTGGGATCCTTTTAGTTCCCAACATGATTAAACCTGGTGTTGTAGCTAAAAAGCTCTTATAGCAATTTATCATGTGTTGGCTTAAAGAAATTTTCATTACTTCATCTCAAGACATTGCTTTCCTTGCAAGTTTCAAAGCAGATTTTTCACTTAAAGACACTTTCTCTTTTACATACTACTCTCCATTATTGCCCAGATCTTCTTTCACCCCAAACTTTTTCTTTTTCCTTGAGGCAGATCCAAGAGAGTACTTATACAAAGAAATAGTTTCTTCATTTCTTCTTCTGAACCTTGGAACTAATTCCACAGAATTCCTTAGTCTTTCCATTCACTGTCCATATTTTTTATCAAAATATATTAGGACCTACAAAAGGAAATGAGGCAACTGCTCACTTCCTTTCAAATATAAACAATAAAAATAATGTCCATTTCCCAAAGGCCCATCATGTGCTTTGATTTATTTTTGGTGCTTGAAATTAATTATTTAAGTTAATGCTTTCAGCTTCTAACCAAGAACATTGTTCATCTTAACTTATAGAGGGAAACTGAGGATCTTAAAGTCATTGTAAATTTTTTAGGGTTCAAATTATAAGCAGAACAGGCATTTTCAGGCATGACTTATCCAAATCTTCAAGGTATTACTACCCTGCCATCTTGTTTGACTCCAAAATACCTGACAGAAAAGTTGTTTAGTAGAAAGAAAAGAAATTATAAATTAAAATGATTTTGTATAATTTATTAAACTTATTATGATTTCTTTCTCAGACTATCACAGAAAATTAAGAGCTGCCTGTACCACAAACTAAGAAATTGTATGGGGGTTCAGATAATGTAGTTTGCTGATTACATCGCTGTGATATCTACCTCCACTTCCTTATGTTTAAGATAGAAAAGATAATAGTTTCTTTGAAAATAATCTTAAAATGGTTTATAAATAATTTATCTTTTAAACTTCTTTTTAGAAATTATTTTGATTCACAGAAAAACTGCATATTTGTGTATGGTTTACTTTGTCTTTAACCTGAAAGTATACAGCCAACAGACTGTTTCCAGAACATAACTGGTCTAGTTCTCCTTCTCACTTAGCATAGTTATGTTATTCACTTTCAATGCAGTAAGATTTATTTGTTGGTGTTTTTATTCCACCTTTTTCCCACCTTCACTGCCGATTTTATTTTATTTTTGTGTATGAAAGGTTGGCATGATTCTAAAAGCTGGAACTCTATAAAAAGGTAAACTCAAAGAATTGACACTCACCCTTTTCTAGCCATTCCCAGGGACTCCCTGCAGAGAACAGATCTCACTGGTTACTGATTCATCTTCCCGTAATTTTTCTTTTTACACAAACAAGCATATCCAGGTATATTTCTTATCCCAACATTTTTCTTACACAAAAGGCAGCACACTATAGATATTCCTTTGAATTTTGTGTTTTTTCGTATCTGGCTTCTTTCACTTAGCATAGGCAATGACAAACTACAGCCTGTGGGCCAGTTAAACCCCAAGGCCTGTAAGCAAAGAACAGCTTTTACATTGGTAAAGGGTTGTAGAAAAGAAAAGAAAAAAATATGTTATAGAGCTTGTATGTGGCTGGCAAGCCTGAAATATTTACAGAAAAAGTTGTCCTACCCGCGACAGCATACTGTATTTAAGTTCATCCATGTTGGAGGATATACCCACAGTTCACTCTTCTTATTATTCAGTATTATTCCAGTGCCAAGATATATCACATTGGATTTATCCACTTATCAGTTTATGGGCATTTGTGCTATTTCCACTTTGAACTATTATGAATAATGTTTTCATGAATATTCATGTATACAAACCTTTGTGGGGACATATATTTTCCTTTCTCTTGGGTAGATACCTAGGAGTGGAATTGCTGGGCTTCATGGTAAATATATGTTCAACTTAAAAAATTCCAAACTGCTTTCCAAAATGGCTGTACCATTTTTCCATTCCCAGCAATATAGGAGGGTCCCCTTTTATTTATATTCGTGTCAATATTTGTTATTTTCTTTCCTTTTTATTACAATGACTCTAGTAGATATGAAATGGTATATCAATGTGTTTTTTTTAATGTAAAACTATTTTATTGCAAATTATACTGCTGTAAAATAAACAAAGGAAATGGATTCCAAAAAGCATTAAAGTAACATTAAAGGAAACAGAACCTCTTTCTCAAGTGAAGAGAATTCTAAGTAAGAAAAGCACGCAGTCTGCGGTGAAAAGCTGAGCTCAGACTTGGAAGTCAGCCCTGTGTACCCGCCTGGCCTCAGTCCCCAACTAGCTGTGTGACCTTCCACAAGCATTTCATCTCTCTGAGCCTCAGGATCCCGTATGGGAAAAATGCTACGTTGATGGGAGGGTTAAATGACATTAGTGGAGAGGGAGAAAGTTACGCGCTCAGACACTACACATCTCAAGTGTACATGGCTGGTCAGTAGAAGAGTCTGGAAGGGTGATGCCTGAGTCTGGGCTCGGAGCATCTCCACTCCTCTGTGAAGACCCACCCTCAGGCTGATGGTGCAGAGCAGTCAACTGAGGCCCGGGGAGATTAAAGATCTGTGCACGGTGTGTGTGTACGTGTTTTATAATGTATCTGATGTATCCGTAGAATAGTATTTATGGACTCAAAGTTGTGTGCTCAAAAAAATTTTTCTTTTAATGCTAGTGATATGTGATCAAAGAAGTTTGGAGCCTACTGAAAGAGTTGCTCTCTACGCTGTCCTGGAGTGGAAAGAGCCTGGGTGGGCCTTTGGTCCAGAGGTGACCCTTGTGATCCGACCTGTCCCTGCCAAACGGGGAGAGGAGCTAGGCATTCACTGATTCATCAATGTGGTTTTGATATTTATTTTCCTAATGATGATGAACATCTTTAAAAGCACTCTTAAATTACATTTGGGTTGGATGTCTTCTAATTATGAGCAGAAAGAGTTCTTTTTGTATTTTGAATACAAATCCTTATTCAGATATGTGATTTGCAAATATATTCTCATACTTTCTGGCTTTTTCTTTCATTTTCATAAAACTTATACTTGAAATAGGAACATTTTTATGTTGCCTACTTTGTTTTCTTGAGAATTTAAACCTATATTCATAATGAATATTGGTCCAGTTTTATATTCTTGTAATGCCTTTGCCTGGTTCTGGTATCAAAGAAATATCGCTCCCATTTAATGAATTTGAAAGTATTTCCATCTCTTCAGTTTTCTGGGATAGACTGCGTAGGATTGGTATTTACTGTGTAAACAGTTTGGGAGAATTCATCAGTGAAAGCATCTTGTTGAGGAATGATCTGTAACTACAGATTTAATTTTTTTAATATACAGGACTATTTAGGTAATCTGTTATTGATTGGAATTTGATAGACTGTATCCTTCAAGTAATTTGTCTATTTCATCTCACTTGTCATAAAGTGGTTTACAATATTCCTTTATTACTCTTTTAATAGTTGTAGAATTTATAGAATCTGTAGGAATATCATTTCTCTCATTTATATATTTGTAAATTGTGTGATTTTTCCTGAAAGAAGTTTATCCATTTTATTGATTTTTCTCATAGCACAAGCTTTTGGTTTCACCAATTTTTCTCTTTTTTCTGTTCTCAAGTCTATTGATTTTATACCAATTTTTATTATTCCCTTTATTTTATTTACTTCGGGTTTAATTTATTCTACCTTTTGTAGTTACATTATCTAGAAGTTTAGGACAATGGCCTTTACTGCTTTCTAATACAGGTGTTTGGTGCCATAACTTTCCCCCTAAGTACTGCTTTATCAGCATCCCACAAGGTTTAATAGGTTGTAATTCCATTTTCTTTATTTAAAAATACTTTCTAATTTCTATTCTGTTTTCTTCTTTAACCTATATGTTATTTGGTTAAGAATTCTTAATCATTCTATTTTTATTTCTTTTTTAGTTAATTAGCTATAACTTCATTTTTGTTTGTTTTAGTACTTGCTTTAGGATTTATAACATACATATTTAACTTATCTCACTCTACTCTCAAGTCATATCATACCATTTCTTAAATAGTATAAGATAAAATAACTTCAAAATAGTATACTTCCATTGCTCCCCTGCAAATATTTATGCTGTTATTATATATTTTTGTTTTATGTATGTTATAAATGTAATATTTCATTATTTTTTATTCTTGCTTGAACAGTTATTTTTTAAATAGATTTGGATAATAAGAAAATTTCTTATACCTTCATCTATGTAACTACCATTTCTAGTCATCCTTTTGTGTAGATCCATGTTTCTATATTGTGTCATTTTTCTCTTCTCTGAAGGACTTCTTTCACATTCCTTTCAGTGGGATCCTAGTCTTCATATGTATCATTAGCCTTTAGATCTCTAAAAAAAAATTTTTTTTAACTTCATTTTTTTCCTCGGACATAGAATTTTAGGTTGGAAAGATTTTTGTTTTTTCTATTTTTTTCTTTTATTCAGTTTATTAAAGATATTGCTCCACTGTCTTTTCTTTTTTTTTTTTTTTTTTTTTTTTTTTATAAATTTATTTATTTATTTTTTTTGGCTGTGTTGGGTCTTTGTTTCTGTGCGAGGGCTTTGTCTAGTTGCGGCGAGCGGGGGCCAGTCTTCATCGCGGTGCGCGGGCCTCTCACTATCGTGGCCTCTCTTGTTGCGGAGCACAGGCTCCAGACGCGCAGGCTCAGTAGTTGTGGCTCACGGGCCCAGTTGGTCCGTGGCATGTGGGATCTTCCCAGACCAGGGCTCGAACCCGTGTCCCCTGCATTGGCAGGCGGATTCTCAACCACTGCGCCACCGGGGAAGCCCTCCACTGTCTTTTCATTCCAAATATTTCCAGTGGGAAACTTCTGTTCTCCTGAATTTTGTCTCTCCTAGTAACGTCCTTTTTAATCTGACTGCTATTAAGATTCTCTGTTTATGATTAGTTTTGAACAAGTTAATTCTCATATGTTTTGTTGTAATTTTCTTCATGTTTCTTGTTCTTCATGTTTGTTGAACTTCTTGGATCTGTGAGTTTATAGTTTTCAGCAAATTCAGAAAAATTTCAGCCATTTTTTTCTTCCAATATTTTTTCTACCCTTACCCTCTCTTTCAGGGACTCAAATTGTGCATCTATCAGCCCACCTGAAGTTGTCCCACAGATTATTCTCTGTTTCTTTTGGTTCTTGTTGTCTATTCTCTCTTCTCTCTTAATTTTGAATCGTTTCTATGGCTACGTCTTCAGGTTCACTATTCTTTATTCTACTAAATGTATCTCAAAATTCCATTGTTCTTCATCTCACTCATTATAATGTTCATCTCTGGAAATTCAATCTGATCAGTTTTGATTGATCTAATTCCTCATTATGGGTCATATTTCCCTACATCTTTGCATGCCTAGTAGTTTTTTTATTTTTTATTATAAGCTAGATATTGTGAATTTTACCTTGGATGCTGTGTATTTTCATATTCCCATAAATAATCTTCAGCTTTTTCTTGGGACACATTTAAATTATTTGGAAATAGTTTGATCCTTTCAGATCTTGATTCTCAGATTCATTTTGTGAAATAGGAGTGTTGTTTCAGTTAGTTTATTTCTCACTGCCATATACCTTACCCAACACCCATGCATCACACAATATAACAATATGGCTGTGCCATCCACTGACTAATGTGTTTCCCTCATGTTGCTTCACTTCCCATGCCACCCATTACCTGGAGAGTAAGTAAGGAGTTAGGGATAGTATTTCTAGCCTGCCACACCCTTAGTCACATATAGCCTACAGTTTTTAGTGTCCACTTGAGTTCCTTTAGTTATTATACTGGTTCTTTCACACTCACATGGCTGCGTTGATATCTTTGGTCTAAGACTTTTAGGGTCATGACACTAAAATTTAGTGTCTGTGTTTTCTGCTTAAAGACTAATGTCTTAACTTGTCCACAGGCTATTTCCTCACTCAAGTATAGATTCCAAGTTTCATGGAACTCCAAAGTATGGTAATAGTAGCTGTGTATGTACTTATTTGTTGAAATAGATTTTTATTTTTATTTTTGTTACTGGGATTTTGAGGAAATGAGTAGTACCTTAAAAATGTTCTTTCTTGATTTTCCCTGCAAAATTTATGAAACAATGCTTTCCTGATGAGAGAGAGAGAGAGAGAGAGAGAGAAATATTTTTCCATTTTATGAAGCTAGTTTGTACACAGCAAAGTGCCTATTGAGTTATCTATTTTATGAGTGTTCTCTGCTTTTTATAGTATTTTTGTTGCTACCAGGAGAAATGCAAAGGCTTTGAGTCTAAAGATAATAGCATATCATTTTTTATGGGACACTAAGTGTTTAATTCATATCCAGCAATAGGCTTGGAAAAATTCTATACAGCAATAATTCACAAAAATTATAATTTTGTTGATTTTCCCTTTGTCCTCATTCCTGGTTTGTTGAACAAATTAAGTTTATTTCTTCTGGTAGTAATTTGTTAGTTTTCATCACTTTTCAGAAGATTGGTTTTATGTGACTCCAACGACTTTAGAACTATCATTCTTGTACTTTATACAACCAATTACCTCAATATTAGGTAGTATTTACTTAATTAGAATTATAATAAAATGATGAAAAATAAAACATTTATGTGTTTAGAAGTACTATGTTTTTCTAAATGGAGTAGACTATACTTATTATGCCATAAAAGGTTTTGATATCATTGTAAATAACAGTGACTTAGTAATTAACTGCTCTTGTATAGCCTGTAGAGAAAAATTAAAATGAGAGGAAAGGAGTGATCACCTTAGTGATTTGTAACCCAGTAATTTATTGGAGTTTAGTAAGATTACAAATTAACATTGTGTTTCCAGTTATTTGCAGACAGAGACTCTTGTCAAAACCATGCAAATCCTGGGCGTGATGGTAGGGTATTTAAATATCATGTCCAAGCCTGATGATATAGGATAGTCAAATATGAATTGGAGCAGGCAGGCATCACTTAGGAGATTGATGCAATCTCCTAAACTCAGGTTCGCCTGACAATATACTTCTGAGGTTAGGAATAATGCCTTCCTATCCTGTTGGCCGACTACTAAACTGGACATATTTCTGCTTGGGAGACTGATAAGAATTAGAATTTCAAACACAGAGTTTACCTGATATTTACTTTTGAAATAGTACAAATATGACTTACCACCTCTGGTCTTAATAATGGGCTGACTTTCATTTCTAAAATATTTCTAACTTCTCAAATATCTAAAAGATTGAACAATGCTCACTTCTTGCTGCCGTGGTATATATCTGAATTTATTATTTCTACTTCAAATGGACATTTTTATTTTTGGTTTTTGTTTTGTTTTTTGATTGACTTTTTAAAATACTTGAACATGTAATGGTATTATCTTCTTCTTACACTTACCTTCTCTCTCTCTCTCTCTCTATACATATATATACACATACACACACATATATGGCATGTGTTAATTATTATTAATATCAATTAGTTTAGAACACCATAGATCATCATGTAGCATGATCGCTAGTGTTATATTAAAAGACTATTTAAATCAAATTAAGTATGAAAAAGACATACAGGGCTCATCTAATTTCAGTTCTAATCAATGAATTGCTAGCCCTTTCTTTGATTCCTCTCTAAGATTAAATGCCCTTCATTGTAGCTGTTTTGATTATTTGTTCTATATTTTCCCAAATTTCTACTGATTTGAGTAATTCCATGAATAGGGGAATAAAAGCCTTTGCACATTTTCTGACACCTTCCATCAGTCCTGTTTCTAGAATGTCACATGAAAAAGTACCATAGCTAGTCACTCATGTAAGGTATAGATTTCAACTAATTTGGTCCCGTGAAAAAGCTGGGACTATATATTTATTTTGTAGTATAAATCTGAGAACAAGATTTAATTTAAAAGAGAACTAGAATATAATTGTGTTAAATACACATATCAGTGCATAAAATTTACATTGATATATTTTCATTAAGAGAATATTAATCATCATTAATATGCATATAGCATTGAGTTCTTCTGATTGTAATTATTATAATTTTCAGCAAACTTTTCACCATTCATCACAAGATACAAATGAACCTAACAAATGATAAAAATCTGAATATTTCATCAAACCCATTTTCTTATCTCTTTTGGTCCCTGAACTACTGAGCAGACAACTATCTTTCACTTTCAGTTTGAAAGTCATGACGACTTTAAACATTTGATAAACATTTTTTACATGTTGATTCACTAAAATAAAAAAAAGACATTATTTAGAAAAATGTCCCTTTGATTTACATTAGACAAGAGAGCTTCCTTGATTTTTCGGACAAACTTTTTTTTAAAAAAAAATCAGTAACCTTCAGTAGACATTTAGCAGGGCTTGACAAAGTTTTGATTGAGGAAAGATTGATTCTCTAAAGTTTGAGTGGTCAGACATGCACTGAATTTGCTGCGGTTCATTGCTATATTCCAGAAAGGATTTCTAGCCATTCTCACCTAATGAGCTTATTAGTAAAAGGCTGAAAGGATCACAGATTGTCTGTCAAGGAAGATTGTCAGTCACAAGCTGTTAGCAACTCTGCTGTGATTTACACACCATGAGTAAAGAACAGAATGGTGCTAAAATGCTGCTTATTATGTCCCGCAGCTTGTGCAGTAACACAAATAAAATATGTGGAGCAAAGGTTTAAAGGGAAAAAAATAAGTTCTGAAGAAGAAAATCAGAGGAAATTAGACAGAAGAGTGCTTTAGCACCTCCCATTGCCTTTAGTGGTAATTATAATGCAGAGGAGAAACCAAGGCACCTGCAGCAATAATAGCCATAGTCCAAAATGATGCTATTAAGCTCCTGTCGAAAAAAAAAAAAATAAAGAAACCCCAAAAGTAAAAGTCTACTTGACTGCTGTTAGCAACAGGCAGAATTGACTTTTCTCCTGGGAGATATACTTTTTTCTGTTTCAAACAGATATTTGGAATTCTGCTCTGTTCCACAACCCTTTGTTTATACCTTAGTTTAACTTTAAAGTCAGTATTTTGTAATCAATGCAGTCTGTATACCTCATTTGTAGTTAGATAAGTATCTCTGAACCGCATGAATTTGCTGATGAAAACTTCTGAATTTGATTTAAAAATAGGCAACTCTAACTTGTATGTATTTGGTAATTCTTTCATATTCTAATTCACATTGTTATACAACTAATATAATTATATTTATATATTTTTCTTTCCTGACAATTGATTAGGGACAATATCTAAAACCCCTATTTTAAGTGGATGAGGTTTGAATTTCATTGCCAATGCTTATTTATTGTAGGTAAAGTAGTTTTGAATTTTTTTGTTTTGTTTTAAAAAGGTTTATAGAATCCCTCTTTAATGAATAAACACATTTCTTTGTTCTCTACACCTACACATGAATTAGTCGATCTTCCATCCTGACACAGATTACTACGTATAATCTCTTCTAATAATCATCACTGGGGCTGATGGAGTTAAATTGACCGTCTTATGATCCATTCACATCCTTACCAGGCGATGCTATCAAGGGAAAGAAAGTAAAGCAGGCACTGGTCTAAATTTCCTTGCTAACATGATATATGGAACTCTAGGCAAGTAGACTAATGATATTTTGTAGAAAAATGGTCCTTATTACAGAATGTTCTTAATAGGATGTCCCTAATAAAAGATGGCTTAAATTCAGAATCTATGAAGTTGAGAGACATGATTCCCTGGGAAAAGAGTGTATGAGCTGGGGTGTGAAATGGAGGTATTTAATAGACTAAATATTTCTGGTGTGTGATAAGAACCCACTTAACTCATTTGGAGACTTCATCTACTCTGGGCCAGAGAACATGTATTAGATGCTGGAGGAAAGGACCAAGGGAGCTGTCCTCAATGTCTAGATTCCAACCTGCTTTTCCTGAAGTCTTTAGAACTCATAACTTTGAAATTACTAATGAATCTTGATCTTATTTGTGTGATTTATGTAAGTCTGATTTGTTTGAGTGGACAATCAGATTATTCATGTTAAGTCAATGCTAAAACACTACTTTTATTATGTCACATGCTTGGCAAAAGCAAAGAATGACATTCTGTAGTTCCACAACACCTGTTGTAATGTTTCTGGAAGTCTTTCCACCACTATTCTCCTAAGTCAATCTTCTAGTCGGACAAAACTTGCTAACTCACAGTCCTACAAAGCACTTCAAATATTCCCATCCCTGCACTTTTCTTGATATTCTTTCCCCCAAGATGTGGCTATAACCTACTTCCTTCCTGACAATTACAGTTTAAAAGTGATCTCTTTACTAAACTGGATTCCTACAACCTCCCTAATCACCCCACACTCCACCAGACACCCTTACATCCCCCCCAAAAAAAATCAATGTTTCTTTAAATTTAAAATGGGAAACAAAAAAATTAATAAAATACAGCTAAATTTCGTTAGGAAATTTGTGTAGAAAAACTCATGAAGATAAAGTGCATGAGTTTGACTATATAAAAATTTAAAATTTCTGTTGAAGAGGACAAATAAGGCCCCAAGAAAACAGATTAGGAAAAAAATTTGTGAGATATGTAATACACAAAGAGTTAGTATTCCTATTCTGTGAAGACCTCTCATAAATCTATAAGGAAAATATGCAAGACATGTAAAGGGATAAAACACAGAAAAATAAACTCAATGACAAATAAATATGAGAATAGTTACATAATCTTGTACAGGCATTAATACCATGAGCTACAGGTTTTCCTAAAAAATTTGAAAGCCAAAGTTTGAATACACATTTTTTTTTTTTTTTTTCCCGGTACGCGGGCCTCTCACTGTGGTGACCTCTCCCGTTGCGGAGCACAGGCTCCGGATGCGCAGGCCCAGTGGCCATGGCTCACGGGCCCAGCCGCTCCGCGGCATGTGGGATCTTCCCGGACCGGGCACGAACCCGTGTCCCCTGCATCGGCAGGCGGACTCTCAACCACTGCACCACCAGGGAAGCCCCTGAATACACATCTTTAATGAGGAGGCTAGGACATGACATTTTCACATACTGTTCCTGGATGTGTAAGCAATGAAACATTTTAAAATTAACTTGTCAGAAATTTAAGTGGGTATTCCTTTTACCAACTGATTTTGAAAACTGTACTCTTAGGTTGCATAAAACAAAACAATATCACAAATATAAAGCAAATGGATTGAAATATCATTTATAATAATATGAAATTAGAAATGACTTAAATATAAATCAAGATGGTATAATTGATTACGTTGCAGTACAGAAACTGGAACCTAATGCAGATCTTAAAATGTATGATAGAGGGAGAGGCCACAACAGTTAGAGGCCCGCGTACCGCAAAAAAAAAAAAAAAAGAAAAAGAAAGATAGATCTGTAATTATTCATGGGAAAAATGTCCTCTTAGATTGTTAAAAAAATCACATATCACATATGTTGAATACGATGACCTAGTTGTAAAATATATGTATATACGTATGTATGTATGTATATAATTTGTGATACTATGGAAGGTACACACACACACACACACACACACATACTATTCAGACTGGGAAAGATGCACCATTATTTCCAGTGACTCTCTGTGATATCTGTATATAATGGGATTTTCACTAACCACATATTCTTTCAATATCTAATATTTTAAGATAGGAAGTGTATTTTGTTTTCAGAATGAGAGAAAATGAGATAAAAATTAGTGTCTTTGCTACCTTTTTAATATTAATTTAGCAAAACTCACATTTACCTCACTGTTATGTAGTATGATTTCATGGAACCAGAATAAGAGTAGGAGTGACACGGTAAATGACTCCACTCCTGCTGTAGCTGTTAACAGTGAAAGATTAAAAGTGAAGTTTGATCTTGTGGGAGTGAAAGCTATCTTCCCTGTGGATGTTGGATTTCCTGATAAAAGAGTCATCGACAAAACCTGCCTAAATGGAAACACAGTAAAGACAGCAGCCCTCAGAGAAGGATTGGAAGCAGCCATTTCCATTCTATTAGCAGTTTGCAATTACAGTCACGGTAATCAGTAACTGTCATCAGGCGCTTGATGGGGATCTTTGTTAGAAAGCTCTCCTTTAAGTATAGTCAATAAAAATCTGTATTACTAATGTAGAAACTTAGAATTCTCTGCAGTCACTCAAAAGGAACCTGACCAAAAATGAATAAATGAATGAATAAATAAGCACACAACAAATAGAGTGAAGAGCAGACTATCCCAGTGAACTGCATTATGTGACAACTTTATCATGGGACAGAGTGATAAAGATTCAATAAACCTAGAAAACACACACACACACACACACACACACACACACACACACACACAAGATGGCGAAAAAAATAAGGAGAAAAGAGAAGGAAAGAAAAGAAAAGAAATCGGCCCAGATTGAAGTCATTGTAATTAACTCCGTTAGTCTCATCTGACTAAAAGTAGAATTGGCATATCATTTATGTTTTCAAAGGTAATTATGCCTAAATAGAACGTGAAAAATACGAAAAATATTCTCAATCAAACTATTACTTTTTTTTAGTTCTGAATTACAGAATACTTCTAAGTAGTTTTATACTTAAATAATAGGATTGCCCAATCAAGATATTGGAGCCCATTGAGGGACATCAAGTAACATCCACTGGAATGTGCTGTCCGGCTGAGCAGGATACAGCTATAGTTGAGCTCCCAAATAGGATGTCATAAGCTTCAGGAGTAAGGGCAGTCGCATCACTTAACCATCTGCTATAGTATCTGTATTGTTATTATTATTTATAAACAGTAAGAGTGAGATATAAATACTCATCATAGAAAAAATTTCAATATATTTTCATATGCCCTTATTTCAGAAGTAATTAAAGCAAATGCATTTCACAGTCTTTTGGAAATAGGATTTTCTATTTGGATTAATTATTCCTTATATGAAATACTTGCAAATATATTTTTGCTTTATTCTTCTACCAAATTGATCCACCATGTACTATCAAATAACCAGACTAGCTGTTTTTATGAATGTCAAAGTCACAGCCTCACTTGAATTGAAGTTCAGGTTCTCAACCAAATTCTAAGGCTTTAAATTTCATCACTTCTATTATATTATACTATATATATTATATTCTTTTCAAGCTTATAATATTCTTAACTTTGTGTACATTTTCTGAAAACTTACAATTTTTTTTTTTTTTTTTGCGGTGCGCGGGCCTCTCACTGTTGTGGCCTCTCCCGTTGTGGAGCACAGGCTCCGGACACGCAGGCCCAGCGGCCATGGCTCACGGGCCCAGCTGCTCCGCGGCATGTGGGATCTTCCCGAACTGGGCACAAACCCGTGTCCCCTGCATTGGCAGGCGGACTCTCAACCACTGCGCCACCAGGGAAGCCCTGAAAACTTACAAATTTTTGACGTAAGTTACTTTTGCAGGAGAAAAGACATACTGTATTAATATTGACACTGACACTAATTTGGTATGCAAAATGCTAATTAAATACATAATAAAATAATTCAAGATAAAGATAACCTTGGGGCTGGCAACTTAATTCATAATTTATAATTCATAAATTTCTTTAAAATCTATGTGTACATTAGTGTTTCTTATCTCCATTGTGCCATGTACCCACTCATGAAACTTGAAACTTCTCAATTACTTCAACCTGCAAAATATCTCAATGTATCTACTCCACATCATCTCTGTACCTAAACCCTAGTCCACAGAAAATCTGATTGAGAGTAAAAATTCTGGAGACAGACTGTTTATTCTTCTCTCCCAGGTCGTCCACTTATCTGCTTTACTATCTTGAGCAAATTATTTATACTCTTCTGAACTTCAGTTTCCCCACAGGTGAAGCAGTGATAAGAGCAGTTGTCTTTTAATGTTCCTGTGTGGAAATATGCCAAAGACACTACCTGGCACATAAAAATTTCATGCTCAAAGACAGTGAGCAATTACTTTTAACTTGCCTGAGTCATTTATAAACCATTGCTACAGCTTTCTCACCAATCTACCCTGGTCGATTCTTTAAAAGAATATATGATCCTTTCATATCCTTTCTTAAAATATTTCAATGGTTTGCAATCTCTCCCAGCATAACAACAGTCCATAATGTAGCCTGTAACACAGGCTCCTGCTGACTCCCCAGCGTCTCTCACTAGCCCCCCTCCCTCACTGTACTCAAGCAATGTGGGTTTTCTTGAACCCCACTGAGGTACTAAGCTGTTTCCCATCTCAGGGCTGAGGCACATATTGTCTCCTGTGCTAGGAAAAAGTTCCCCTTTGCTCTCTTAAATCAACTTAAAACACATGAGAATTATTTAGGTGTCTGGCCCCCAGAAAAATGTAGGTACCTTCTACTACAAGGTGACATAATCTTTATAGTTATTCTCTATTGGTATTTAGAAAAGTTGATCTGTTTAATTATTAGTTTTATGTTGATCACTCCTTCCAAACTAAGTTTTTTGACATTAGAGACCATGTCTGCCTTGTTTACTGTGAAGTCCCAGCATATGTTATAAAGCATCCCCCTGATTAAAGAATAGTTATATATTTTTTAAATACATAAATGGATGAACACAGGAGAGTAAGAATAAATAAATTAACTAATGAATTAATGAAGAAATGACTCTTTCAGTGCTAACCTAGTATCTGCAAAAATGTCAATTCCTCCAAACTTTATTTAATCACAATTATGAAGTAGTATTTTAGTTGTCTTCCAAAGAATTTCTAAGTAAGGAAAATTTTATCTCAAATGCCTCTTTTTACAAATACAATTACAATGAGCCAGAAAGATGCTGTAACTAGCTTAGGGTTATAAAACAAGCTCCTTGGCACATATATGCTTAGTATACCCTGCTTCTACTGCAAAGCCTGGAATCCTTATTTTCAATGATTTAATACACTTATTCCAAATACATTTTATACAAAACCAGTTAGCAACTATTTCAGAAAATTAAGGAACAGTTACAGGCTTGCATTTTTTATGTCTGCTGTTACACATATTGTATTCTAATAATTCTGAAAAGAACGATTTGAATTAGTGCTTTAGTTAGCAGGACTGGAGAAAAAAAAGACCAGCATAATAGAGGTGAAGGTTACAACATTTGTCATTTATATGGTATATTTTTTACTTCCTAAGGCAAATGTTAACACTTTCCTTCTGTTACCTTTCAAAAGATTCAAAAAAATCTTTAGCTTGAATATGTATTTTATCTTGGACTTTTTAAAGAAAAGATGATCACTGCCTAAAATGAAGATTATTTGAGAATTCTTCACAGCAACACCATAGACAATTGCTTATGTATCCCTTATACCTAAAATATTAGATTACAATTTGGGAAATAGATATAGGCATAACATGTATTTTTCAACTGAGTTATTTCAAAGTGCATTTAATCTATTAAGCATGATAAGAAACATTCTTTGTCATGAAACATGTTACATAAGTAGTGGGTTTTATATGTAATAAAATAGACATTTCTCTAGTGTTTCAATCATTAAATGATTTATTAAAATTCACTTTATTTCATCATATGTATAAAAACATGTTATATAACGTGTAAGAAAAAAAAACTGAACCATAATTTTGTTTCTGGTTAAAGGTTTCTCATTTACTGTTACTGATTTTCTATAATTATAACTTATTTACTCTTAACAAGGAATGCAGCTTTGACTAACAATTTCATGCTCATATTTCAACGCAGAGTTTCAAAGGACCAGAATTTCCCACTTTATCTATCTGTGATAGTTTGGAATGTTATTCAACAAATATTTGCTTCACATGCTACTATGGAAGGAGTGCATTTCCCTACTGATACGACTATGTGATTCTCTTTGGTCAATGGGATGTTTAAGTCTGTTGACCTCCAGCTGACTCTCAGGTACATAAGCAAGAGTACATGATTGATTGGTAGCCACCAAGTTTTGGGATGACTGGTTACTCAGAAATAAAGGAGAGCATTCCTTATATGGTTTAATGCACAAAATGTCTTTCATAGTTTTCATAAGGTATGAGACATATCCTCACTAATAATTTCTGTTTGAGACAGAATATAACATAATTTCATGGAGTTGAAGACAGGTAATGTTCTAAATGTATGTCCCATTCAGACAAACCCAGGATTTGGGCATGATTTCCAAATATGTCATTCCACATGTAGAATATATGCCATTCATTTTATAATATAGAGGTAAAAAACTTAAAATATGGGGGGGACCTTGAAGATGGCGGAAGAGTAAGACGCGGAGATCGCCTTCCTCCCCACGGATACACCAGAAGTACATCCACACGTGGAACAACTCCTACAGAACTCCTACTGAAGGCTGGCAGAAGACCTCAGACCTCCCAAAAGGCAAGAAACTCCCCACGTAACTGGGTAGGGCAAAAGAAAAAACAGAGACAAAAGAATAAGGACGGCACCTGCACCAGTGGGAGGGAGCTGTGAAGGAGGAAAAGTTTCCACACACTAGGAAGCCCCTCCGCGGGCGGAGACTGCGGGAGGCGGAGGGGGGAGTTTCGGGACCGCGGAGTAGTGCACAGCGACGGGTGCGGAGGGCAAAGCGGGGAGATTCCTGCACAGACGATCCGTGCTGACCGGCACTCACCAGCCCGAGTGGCTTGTCTGCTCACCCGCCGGGGCGGGCGGGGCTGCGAGCTGAGGCTCGGGTTTTGGTTTTGGACGGAGCTCAGGGAGAGGACTGGGGTTGGCGGCTTGAACATAGCCTGAAGGGGTTAGTGCACCACGACTAGCCAGGAGGGAGTTCGGGGAAAAGCCTGCACCTGCCGAAGAGGCAAGAGACTTTTTCTTCCCTCTTTGTTTCCTGGTGCGCGAGGAGAGGGGTTTAAGAGCGCTGCTTAAAGGATCTCCAGAGAAGGGCGCGAGCCGCGGCTAAAAGCACGAACCCCAGAGACGGGCGCGAGCCGCGGCTGAGGGCGCGAGCCCCCGAGACGGGCGCGAGCCGCGGCTGAAAGCGCAAACCCCAGAGACGGGCGCGAGCCGCGGCTGAGGGCGCGAGCCCCCGAGACGGGCGCGAGCCGCGGCTGAAAGCACAAACCCCAGAGACGGGCGCTAGCCGCGGCTAAAACCGCGGACCCCAGAGACGGGCGGGAGACGCTAAGGCTGCTGCTGCCGCCACCAAGGGCCTGTGTGCGAGCACAGGTCACTCTGCACACCCCTCTTCCGCGGAGCCTGTGCAGCCCGCCACTGCCAGGTTCCCGGGATCCAGGGACAACTTCCCCGGGAGTACGCACGGCGGGTCTCAGGCTGGTGCAACATGACGCCGGCCTCTGCCGCAACGTCACGCTGCCTCTGCAGCTGCAGGCCCGCCCCGCACGTAGTGCCCCTCCTACCCCCATCCCCCAACCCCCGGCCTGAGTGAGCCGGAACCCCCGAATCAGCGGCTCCTTTAACCCCGTCCTGTCTGAGCGAAAAAACAGACGCCCTCCAGCGACCTACACGCAGAGGCAGGGCCAAATCCAAAGCTGAGCTCCTGTGAGCTGTGAGAACAAAGAAGAGAAAGGGAAATCTCTCCCAGCAGCCACAGAAGCAGCGGATTAAAGCTCCACAATCAACTTGATATACCCTGCATCTGTGGAATACCTGAATAGACAAGGAATGATCCCAAATTGAAGAGGTGGAATTTAGGAGCGAGATCTATGATTTTTTTCCCTTTTCCTCTTTTTGTGAATGTGTACGTGTATGCTTCTGTGTGAGATCCTGTCTGTATACTCTTGCTTCCACCATTTGTCCTAGGGCTCTATCCGTCCATGACTTTTTTTTAAAAATTCTTTTTCTTAATAATTAAGTTTAATTGTGATAACTTTATTATACTTTACCTTCGTTCTTTCTTTCTTTCCTTCCTTCCTTCCCTCCTTTAGACAACGAATCACCCCAAATTGAGGAGGTGGTCTCAGGGAGCAGGATTTATGATTTTTCCCCCTTTACCTCTTTTTGTGAAGATGTATGTGTATGCTTCTGTGTAAGATTTTCTCTGTATAGCTTTGCTTCCAACATTTGTCCTAAGGTTCTATCCGTCCCTTTTTTTTTTTCTAAATATTTTTTAATTCAATAACTATATTATACTTTATTTTATTTTTACTGTATCATCTTTCTTTCTGTCTTTTTTCCTTCTTTCCCTTCTTCCTTCCTTCCTCCCTCCCTCCCTCCCTCCTTTCTTTCCTTCTTTGCTTCTTTCTTCCTTCCTTCCTTTCCTCCTTTCCTTCTTTCTTTACTCATACTTCTACTAATTCTCCCTACTTTTTCTCCCTTTTATTCTGAGCTGTGTGGGTGAAAGGCTCTTGGTGCTCCAGCCAGGAGTCAGGGCTCTGCCTCTGAGGTAGGAGAGCCAACTTCAGGACACTGGTCAACAAGAGACCTCCCAGCTCCACATAATATTAAACGGTGGAAATATCCCAGAGACCTCCATCTTAACACCAGCACTCAGCTTCACTCAACGACCAGCAAGCCACAGTGCTGGACAACCTATGCCAAACAACTAGCAAAACAGGAACACAACCCCACCCATTAGCAGAGAGGCTGCCTAAAATCATAACAAGGCCACAGACACCCCAAAACACACCACCAGACGTGAACCTGCCCACTAGAGAGACAAGATCCAGCCTCATCCAGCACAACACAGGCACTAGTCCCCTCCACCAGGAAGCCTACACAACCCACTGAAACAACCTTAGCCACTGGAGACAGACATCAAAAACAACGGGAACTACGAAAGTGCAGCCTGCAAAAAGGAGACCCTAAACACAGTAAGATAAGCAAAATGAGAAGACAGAAAAACACACAGCAGATGAAGGAGCAAGATAAAAACCCACCAGACCTAACAAATGAAGAGGAAATAGGCAATCTACCTGAAAAAGAATTCAGAATAATGATAGTAAGGATGATCCGAAATCTTGGAAGTAGAATGGACAAAATGCAAGAAACAGTTAACAAGGACCTACAAGAACTAAAGATGAAACAAGCAACGATGAACAATGCAATAAATGAAATTAAAATCACTCTAGATAGGATCAATAGCAGAATAACTGAGGCAGAAGAACGGATAAGTGACCTGGAAGATAAAGTAGTGGAAATAACTACTGCAGAGCAGAATAAAGAAAAAAGAATGAAAAGAACTGAGGACAGTCTCAGAGACCTCTGGGACAACATGAAACGCACCAACATTCGAATTATAGGGGTTCCAGAAGAAGAAGAAAGAAAGAAAGGGACTGAGAAAATATTTGAAGAGATTATAGTTGAAAACTTCCCTAATATGGGAAAGGAAATAGTTAATCAAGTCCAGGAAGCACAGAGGGTCCCATACAGGATAAATACAAGGAGAAACACGCCAAGACACATATTAATCAAACTGTCAAAAATTAAATACAAAGAAAGCATATTAAAAGCAGCAAGGGAAAAACAACAAATATCACACAAGGGAATCCCCATAAGGTTAACAGCTGATCTCTCAGCAGAAACCCTACAAGCCAGAAGGGAGTGGCAGGACATACTGAAAGTGATGAAGGAGAATAGCCTGCAACCAAGACTACTCTACCCAGCAAGGATCTCATTCACATTTGATGGAGAAATTAAAACCTTTACAGACAAGCAAAAGCTGAGAGAGTTCAGCACCACCAAACCAGCTTTACAACAAATGCTAAAGGAACTTCTCTAGACACGAAACACAAGAGAAGGAAATGACCTATAGTAGCGAACCCAAAACAATATATAAAATGGAAATAGGAACATACATATCGATAATTACCTTAAATGTAAATGGACTAAATGCTCCCACCAAAAGACACAGATTGGCTGAATGGATACAAAAACAAGACCCTTATATATGCTGTCTACAAGAGACCCACTTCAGACCTAGAGACACATACACACTGAAAGTAAGGGGATGGAAAAAGATATTCCATGCAAATGGAAACCAAAAGAAAGCTGGAGTAGCAATTCTCATATCAGACAAAATAGACTTTAAAATAAGGACTATTAAAAGGGACAAAGAAGGACACTACATAATGATCAAGGGATCGATCCAAGAAGAAGATATAACAATTGTAAATATTTATGCACCCAACATAGGAGCACCTCAATACATAAGGCAAATACTAACAACCATAAAAGGGGAGATCAACAGTAACACATTCATAGTAGGGGACTTTAACACCCCACTTTCACCCATGGACAGATCATCCAAAATGAAAATAAATAAGGAAACACAAGCTTTAAATGATACATTAAACAAGATGGACTTAATTGATATTTATAGGACACTCCATCCAAAAACAACAGAATACACATTTTTCTCAAGTGCTCATGGAACATTCTCCAGGATAGATCATATCTTGGGTCACAAATCAAGCCTTGGTAAATTTAAGAAAACTGAAATTGTATCAAGTATCTTTTCCGACCACAACGCCATGAGACTAGATATCAATTACAGGAAAAGATCTTTAAAAAATACAAACACATGGAGGCTAAACAATACACTACTTAATAATGAAGTGATCACTGAAGAAATCAAAGGGGAAATCAAAAAATACCTAGAAACAAATGACAATGGAGACACAACGACCCAAAACCTATGGGATGCAGCAAAAGCAGTTCTAAGGGGGAAGTTTATAGCAATACAAGCCCACCTTAAGAAGCAGGAAACATCTCGAATAAACAACCTAACCTTGCACCTCAAGCAATTAGAGAAAGAAGAACAAAAAAACCCCAAAGCTAGCAGAAGGAAAGAAATCATAAAAATCAGATCAGAAATAAATGAAAAAGAAATGAAGGAAACAATAGCAAAGATCAATAAAACTAAAAGCTGGTTCTTTGAGAAGATAAACAAAATAGATAAACCACTAGCCAGACTCATCAAGAAAAAAAGGGAGAAGACTCAAATCAATAGAATTAGAAATGAAAAAGGAGAAGTAACAACTGACACTGCAGAAATAAAAAAAATCATGAGAGATTACTACAAGCAACTCTATGCCAATAAAATGGACAATCTGGAAGAAATGGACAAATTCTTAGAAATGCACAACCTGCCAAGACTGAATCAGGAAGAAATAGAAAATATGAACAGACCAATCACAAGCACTGAAATTGAAACTGTGATTAAAAACCTTCCAACAAACAAAAGCCCAGGACCAGATGGCTTCACAGGTGAATTCTATCAAATGTTTAGAGAAGAGCTAACACCTATCCTTCTCAAACTCTTCCAAAATATAGCAGAGGGAGGAACACTCCCAAATTCCTTCTACGAAGCCACCATCACCTTGATACCAAAACCAGACAAGGATGTCACAAAGAAAGAAAACTACAGGCCAATATCACTGATGAACACAGATGCAAAAATCCTCAACAAAATACTAGCAAACAGAATCCAACAGCACATTAAAAGGATCATACACCATGATCAAGTGGGGTTTATTCCAGGAATGCAAGGATTCTTCAATATACGCAAATCTATCAATGTGATAAACCATATTAACAAATTGAAGGAGAAAAACCATATGATCATCTCAATAGATGCAGAGAAAGCTTTCGACAAAATTCAACACCCATTTATGATAAAAACCCTCCAGAAAGTAGGCATAGAGGGAACTTTCCTAAACATAATAAAAGCCATATATGACAAGCCCACAGCAAACATCATCCTCAATGGTGAAAAACTGAAAGCATTTCCACTAAGATCAGGAACAAGACAAGGTTGCCCACTCTCACCACTCTTATTCAACATAGTTTTGGAAGTTTTAGCCACAGCAATCAGAGAAGAAAAGGAAATAAAAGGAATCCAAATCGGAAAAGAAGAAGTAAAGCTGTCACTGTTTGCAGATGACATGATACTATACATAGAGAATCCTAAAGATGCTACCAGAAAACTACTAGAGCTAATCAATGAATTTGGTAAAGTAGCAGGATACAAAATGAATGCACAGAAATCTCTGGCATTCCTATATACTAATGATGAAAAATCTGAAAGTGAAATCAAGAAAACACTCCCATTTACCATTGCAACAAAAAGAATAAAATATCTAGGAATAAACCTACCTAAGTATACGAAAGACCTGTATGCAGAAAATTATAAGACACTGATGAAAGAAATTAAAGATGATACAAATAGATGGAGAGATATACCATGTTCTTGGATGGGAAGAATCAACATTGTGAAAATGACTCTACTACCCAAAGCAATCTACAGATTCAATGCAATCCCTATCAAACTACCACTGGCATTTTTCACAGAACTAGAACAAAAAATTTCGCAATTTGTATGGAAACACAAAAGACCCCGAATAGCCAAAGCAATCTTGAGAACGAAAAAAGGAGCTGGAGGAATAAGGCTCCCTGACTTCAGACTATATTACAAAGCAACAGTAATCAAGACAGTATGGTACTGGCACAAAAACAGAAAGATAGATCAGTGGAACAGGATAGAAAGCCCAGAGATAAACCCACGCACATATGGACACCTTATCTTTGATAAAGGAGGCAGGAATGTACAGTGGAGAAAGGACAGCCTCTTCAATAAATGGTGCTGGGAAAACTGGACAGGTACATGTAAAAGTATGAGATTAGATCACTCCCTAACACCATACACAAAAATAAGCTCAAAATGGATTAAAGACCTAAATGTAAGGCCAGAAACTATCAAACTCTTAGAAGAAAACATAGGAAGAACACTCTATGACATAAATCACAGCAAGATCCTTTCTGACCCACCTCCTAGAGTAATGGAAATAAAAACAAAAATAAACAAATGGGACCTAATGAAACTTCAAAGCTTTTGCACAGCAAAGGAAACCATAACCAAGACCAAAAGACAACCCTCAGAATGGGAGAAAACATTTGCAAATGAAGCAACTGACAAAGGATTAATCTCCAAAATTTACAAGCAGCTCATGCAGCTCAATAACAAAAAAACAAACAACCCCATCCAAAAATGGGCAGAAGACCTAAATAGACATTTCTCCAAAGAAGATATACAGAATGCCAACAAACACATGAAAGAATGCTCAACATCATTAATCATTAGAGAAATGCAAATCAAAACTACAATGAGATATCATCTCACACCAGTCAGAATGGCCATCATCAAAAAATCTAGAAACAATAAATGCTGGAGAGGGTGTGGAGAAAAGGGGACACTCTTGCACTGCTGGTGGGAATGTGAATTGGTTCAGCCACTGTGGAGAACAGTATGGAGGTTCCTTAAAAAACTACAAATAGAATTACCATATGACCCAGCAATCCCACTACTTGGTATATACCCTGAGAAAACCAAAATTCAAAAAGAGTCATGTACCAAAATGTTCATTGCAGCTCTATTTACAATAGCCAGGACATGGAAACAACCTAAGCGCCCATCATCGGATGAATGGATAAAGAAGATGTGGCACATATACACAATGGAATATTACTCAGCCTTAAAAAGAAATGAAATTGAGCTATTTGTAATGAGATGGATAGACCTAGAGTCTGTCATACAGAGTGAAGTAAGTCAGAAAGAAAAAGACAAATACCGTATGCTAACACATATATATGGAATTTAAGGGAAAAAAATGTCATGAAGAACCTAGGGGTAAGATAGGAATAAAGACGCAGACCTACTGGAGAACGGACTTGAGGGTATGGGGAGGGGGAGGGGTGAGTTTTGACAGGGCGAGAGAGACTCATGGACATATACACACTAACAAACGTAGTAAGGTAGATAGCTGGGGGGAAGCAGCCGCAAGGCACAGGGATATTAGCTCGGTGCTTTGTGACAGCCTGGAAGGGTGGGATGGGGAGAGTGGGAGGGAGGGAGACGCAAGAGGGAAGACATATGGGAACATATGTATATGTATAGCTGATTCCCTTTGTTATAAAGCAGAAACTAACACACCATTGTAAAGCAATTATACCCCAATAAAGATGTTAAAAAAAAAAAAAAAAAAAAAACTTAAAATATAAAGAATTAGATGTAAGCAAGTATTAAGATGAATCCATGACTACATTTTTTGGAAATCTGTTTAGATTTCAATAACACAGACTTTAATTTTTCTCATATTTCTAGATCACTATGGTCTCAATAATAAATAGGACAATTGTCATGTCTTATATTTGAAGATACTGAATTTAGCAACAGCTCACTTGATCCTTCTTCATCAAAAACTCGGAAATTAGAAAAAAATATGTTTATGTATGTTCATGTGGATGTATACCCATGCAAATATACACACATGTACCCACAAATACACACATAATAAAATTAATAAGTGTACCTGTACCAATACTGTAAACTTCTCCTTTTAAAATTCCACTAGTTTAAAAATTAAGGAATAGACTGTGGAACAAGTATTTGCAACATACATAGCAGATATGGGATTATTGTCCAAAATATATAATAAGATGAATTAAACAATCTGTTGTTAAATTGGCAAGACCAGGGACACAAAACATACACAAGTCAAATACTAAAATTAAAAATGAAATTCATTATTAATTGAAAATGCAAATTAAAACTCATGAGATTACCAAAAACTAAATTAAATATCAAGTGTAGATGAGTGTGGAGAAGAGGAATAGTCTTTTATATTATGATTATAAGAACAATTTGGTTGTAATCCAGTGAAATTTAGAATGTGCATACTATAATATCTCTACTCTTTTTGTATCTACACTAGAGAAAAAAATACACACAATAAGACATATAGAATAGCATCAATAATTCATTGTTTATAATAATACAAGAAATATTTTAAAAGTTTATTAGTAGAGGAATGGCTAAAACTTTATGGCATACCTATAACTATGACATAACATGCATTAATTAAGAATAATGGGATACTCTATAACCTAACATAAAAAATCTAAAAATATTTAAATTTAACTAAAATAATATAATAATTAAAGTTTCTTTCAATGATATTTAAACTAAAAAGTTAGTATTATGTTTATATGGTGCACATATTGGCTAATTTAATTCTCAAAAAAATCAACCATCCAGTTATCCCCATTATATAAATAAGGAAATGGAGATACAGACAACATATGTAACATATCTGTTACATAAGCAACAAGGTAACATAGCTATTAAATGGCAGAACTGAAATTTAGACCCAAGCACACTGGCTCCAGAATCCATGCTTTTAAGCAAGTTATAGAGTTAAAAGTATACTAGAGAAATAATGCAAACCAATAATGTATATTTCATATATCTATATTCAATAAATATATATTAAACACAGCTAAAGAACATGAACATTATGCATCATATTGATATAGGTGAAACCTCTGGGAATGAAACATGTCAGAATTTAGGTTAGTTATCTTTGTTATTCATGTTTTAATCAAGGACAAGGAGACTGTATTCACATATATTACTCTAATTAGAATATAATAAAAATTAAAAGTGTCAATTAATTTTAAATTGACTTAATAAAGTAACAATGAAATTAATTTTCTATTTTTGAGAAAAATTGAAGACATATTCTGTGCATATAAGCAGAAAGTGAAAAATTATTGAGAATGTGACTTTAAAAAGTCTTGAAGTAAAAAAGAATTAATTGATTCAAAATTGAGTATTATTTTTTCATTAGTATAATACATGATTGAATACCTAAATCAATAAAGCTTTTTCTTCTGTATATAGCATTTCAAGAAGATATGATCTCATTAATAGTATTGGGTGACCTTTTTTATATCTAACAGAAGTTGAGACAGAGTGACAGAGAGTTCTCAACACATTGGTAATTTTAACGTACAAAAATTTAAACCCTGGGCTTCCCTGGTGGCGCAGTGGTTGAGTGTCCGCCTGCCGATGCAGGGGACACGGGTTCGTGCCCCGGTCCGGGGAGATCCCACATGCCGCGGAGCGGCTGGGCCTGTGAGCCATGGCCTCTGAGCCTGCGTGTCCGGAGCCTGTGCTCCGCAACGGGAAAGGCCACAACAGTGAGAGGCCCGCATACCGAAAAAAAAAAAAAAAAAAAAAAAAAACCAAACAACAACAAAATTTAAACCCACAGAATAAAGTGAATACTTAATTCGAATTCTTTTGTTTATAAGTAAAACGAATCAAACTGAGAGGAAGCTTTGGGATGAGTAAAATAATTTATCAGTAAAATATCAGAAAGTTTTACAAAATCCAAGTTAGGAGATTCATTAGGTTTCAGGAATGAACTCACACCAACTCATCATTTTTATTACTAAAGCATTTTTAAATTATTTCTACAGATTTTTTTGTTTCACTCTCTCTATATAGATATGTTTCTAAAATTAGATACATATACAGGAAAACATGGCTTAGCCATCTGGAAAGAGAAAAAGCTAGAGAAAAATGTTTATCTTAATACAGAGTAAGGATTAAGAGCATCCAAGTTCCCATCAGGTCCTTATCCCTCTTCCAGGACACATTTTATATTGTAAAAATGAATGTCAGATTTCATTACTTTAAATCATAAAAATTAGGAGCTTGGCAACTTCCCAGTAAAAGGAGTATTCAGTGATTTCAGTATTCAGTTATTTAAAACAATGACAACAACTCTTATTTAACGGAGCAGTCGTGTATCAACGGGACTCTACTACCTTACTGGTGAGAATGTAAAATGGTCCAACCACTTTGGAAAATCCTTTGGCAGTTTCTTGTAAACTTAAACATACATCTACCGGCACATTCCTTTCCTAGGTATTTACCCAAGTGAAATGAAAGCATAAAAGCACAACAAGAATTGTAAAGGAACATTGATAGCTTTTGTATCCACAGTAAGAAAAACTGGAAACAATACAAATTGTCCACCACCAGAAGAATGGATAAACAACTTGTATATTGATACACTGCAATACTGCTTACGGGAAAGGAAGGAGGAAGAGGAGAAGAAGAAGGAGAAGAAAAGAACTCTGATACATCCAGCAATATGGATGAATCTCAGAAACATAATTATGTGCAGAAAAAAGCTAGACAAAAGCTAGACATACAGCATCATTTCATTCATCTACAGCTCAAGAACAGATGGATTTAATCTGTGGTACTAGAAATTGGAAAAAATGATTGCCTATGGAGGGTAGAAATTACTTAGAATGGGTTAAAGGTTATTTTGAGGGATTGACAGTGGTTCTGTATCTTGATTAGGGAGCAGTTATATTGTTGTACACATCTGTGAAAACACATCACTTATGACATATTTATGATATGTGAATTCCACTCTGTACATTTTACTTCAATTTTTAAAATATATATGCAACATCTTAAGAAAAATGAGGCCCTGAAAAAACTCTGCAGATTGAAGACAGTCCTGACCATGCCAGCACAAGCAAGTCTTGGGATGGAAGTGCTGACCATTTCTCTCTCCTAATACTCTCTTTTTGCTGCTACATTAATGTTACTCCAAAAAATTGATACTCTGATCACATTTAAATACCTAACAGAAAGGCTACTTTGAAAAAAATAGGCATCTTGTGTAAACTTACTGTTAACGTAATTAAATGAGGTCATCAGACTGGTGTGGTTCTTATACCTCCTGAGCTCATGTTAAGTAAATCAAAACCTAAGCCATGAACGGACATTTTCCCAAAGAGGACACGCTGATGGCCAACAGCCATGTGAAAATATGCTCCACATCGCTAATCATCAGGGAAATGCAAATCAAAACCACCATGAGATACCACCTCACACCTGTCAGAATGGCTATCATCAAAAAGAACACAAATAACAAGTGATGGCTAGGATATGGAGAAAAGGGAACCCTCCCACACTGTTGGTGGGAATGTAAATTGGTGCAGCCTCTGTGGAAAATAGTATGGAGGTTTCTCAAAAAACTAAAAATAGACCTACCATATGACTCCTGAGTATATATCCTCCAAAACCCAAAAACACTAATTCAAAAAGTTACATGCTCCCCAATGTTCACAGCAGCACTATTTACAATAGCCAAGACATGGAAGCAACCTAAGTGTCCATCAACAGTTGAATGGATAAAGAAGTTGTGGTATATATTACAATGACATACTACTCAGCCATAAAAAAGAATGAAATTTTACCATTTGCGGCAACATGGATGGACTTGGAGGGTATTATGGTAAGTGACATAAGTCAGACAGAAAAAGATAAATACCATATGATATCACTTATACGTGGAATCACAAAATACAACAACCTAGTGAATGAAACAAAAAAGAAGCAGACTCACAGATATAGAGAACAAACTAGTGGTTACCAGTGGGGAGAGGGAATGTGGCAGAAGGAATAAAGGCTAGGGGATTAAGAGGTACAAACTATAATGTATAGAATAATCCACAGGGATATATTGTACCACATGGGGAATATAGTCAATATTTTATAATAACTATAAATGGAGTATAAACTTTAAAACTTGTGAATCACTATATTGTACACCTGTAACTTATATAATACTGTACATCAACTATACTGCAATTAAGAAAAAAGACCCTAAGCCAGAGTCAACATGCTGTAATAAGAGAAAGTAAAACTTAAGAACAACCAATCAAAAATGGTCAACCAGGCTTTCCCAAATAAGGCAACTTCTTAAGCTGTAGCCAATCAAATAATTACTCTGCTTTGCTTCAGCATCATTCCTATAAAAGCTTTGCCCCTAGCTCCTTTCTTAACCACCTTTGGTTGGTGCTGCCTGATTCGAATCCATTTATGCTCAAATAAAATCTTGAAAATGTTCATGTTCCTCAGTTTACTTTTTAACATTACAAACACAGCATCAATCCTGAAATTCAATCAAGGGATGATTCACAAGCTTGGTTTTGAAGTAAATAAGTCAAAGTTGAAGCCAATTATGAACAAATCTATGCAAGGTATAATCAAAGTGATGCTATGAAAACGAACTCTAACATTATTTAGAATATTTCAATACTCTGCACTGAGAGGGAAATGGCTGTGAAAATTTTTTTATTAATTTCCAGATGTTCACTAATCATCATATGGCAAAGCATGTCATTCCTGCATATTTTAAAACTCTGGAGACATCCTTATCCAAACTGTTTGAAAATCTACTAAGTAGATAATTTCACTAGGTTCGGAGCTGTTAGTTTAAAATTATATATTCACAAAATCCACAAGAACAATAGACATCAGGGAAGAAAAAAGGAATTATACTAGTCAAAAAGATTAAGCAATTATTATCGTGATAATGAAATAATAAAAATAAGTAATAATAAAACTAATTATCAATATTAACTCAGATTCAGACCTTACCTTGTTCATATCAAAGCATTAAAATTTGTTTTTCAAAATTAGTGAACAATATTTAATCACATTGTTCATTTTGGAAAATATTATTGATAAAATTGGATCATTAATATGTGAAATAAAATAATTAAAATTATTTTTCTAGAATCTTATTCTCCTTTTCTTAAAAATTCCATGTTTATATATGCATTTAATGTACAGTTTATATATGCATTTAATGTATATGCTATATTGGTACAATATTACATATAAGAACGGTATTTTATAATTTTCAAGACATGAGAACTGATACTTTATTATTGTTACTGTTATTATGATTGGTTGAAAGACTTGCATAGCTTTATGATCTTGGCAGATTTTCAAATGTTCTCTCTTTCAACTATGTTTATCAAAGGAATAAATAATACAGCAAATAAAACTTAAGAAAGCATAGCTATAATTTGAAGGAATAATTAACTTCTTGTTTTGCTTCAATTTGGGATTTTATCCAGTCAGAGGCATGGTAAAGCTTTCACTTGTATCAATAAGCTTATTATATTTCAAGATTCCCATTTTCTTCTCTCCAAACATAGTAGAAATTAATGAGCACATTTTAAATTTTCTTGATGCTACCATTTTTTTTCACTTATACCAAATTAATTAGTTTAGAATATATTAGGCATTCTTAGCATATTGGGACTTGAATACCATTGAGACAGTTGAAAATACTGTATTGTGCATATTTGAAATTAGGAAATCTGCTATCAAATTGGAAAATGTTTGGCCAAATAGTAGAGGTCCTCTCATCATGGGAAGAATTGTTTTGTTTTGTGTTTTGTTTTTCTTTTCAAAAGACAGAATGATAATGAATAATTTAATAGCTATTAAAATACTATTGACTCCTTGACTTAGCTTAAACCATTCTCATTTCAAGAGTTTCTTTTGCTATTCTCTACTCTTAGCTATATTTCAAGCTAAAAGTAAGCTTTTGATATTTAAGTGAGTTTTGTGATAAACCTCACAGTATGGACTAAGCTTAATTTTCCCTTTGTTCTTTCATGTATAATATCTCTGCTCCTAAAAGCAACCCTTAGAATAACTGGGGAATAAAATCTTCCTTGTTCAACCTCCCTAGGGTGACAGCTACTGGACCATTTGCACTGCCAATCTATGGACTATATCATGACACACTGGATGATCGAAAGTTTAAACATTTAAATAACAAAGCAATGATTCTCATTATTTTGATACATTCTTCAGGCTATTTCAGGATTTGTCCAGAAAGGTCAGACTTGTGAGCTGGTGCCAGGGCAGCTGTTTCCCAGGTGCAGAGGCATCTCAGAAAGCCACAAGCTTCCTTTTGGTAAACGGTATGTCTATTTCTGCCCAGATACTTTTCCCTCCTCAGAGAAATGAAATTAACTAGGGCCACTCTTTCTCGCAGCCTGATGACAGTAAGAATTAAACTACCTTCCTCCAGAGAGCACTGATTCTATGGGAAATCTTTCTCACTCTACGTGTGCTGTCATCTAATTCAATTAAACCTATTGCTTTTCACCTTTTAACTTTAATGAAATGTTACCCTTCACCTCTCTCCATACCATAGTAGCTACAGCCTTGGGTATTTCAAGCCCTCTTCACACTGAGGCTTACCTCCAAGAGCTCCTGGATTCAGGCAGAGGACTTTGGTCCTTTGGTTATTCACTCTTTCATATTCCAGTTGGCTTGAGTCTAACCCTCCAGCTGTACTGGAAATGAAGAATAATAAGAAGAAAAATTATATTTCAGTAGAGCTAAAATTAAAATATTGATTGCTGTCTAATTTATGTGTGAGCACAGATCCATCTTTTTATTTCATTACAAGTCCAAAAGATTCACGTTGACTCTATTCTTCACATACGCTTCATGCTGTATTTCTCTTAAATGCAAAAATTAAGTGCTCCGCACTTCCCATCAACATCCTTGAAGGACACTCCTGAGAATAAACACACCGGTGCTTTACGTTGTTTATTAATTCCCTTCTTCTGAAGGGAGCCAAACCATATGCTATCCATACTGCATAAGCACTACTTTATTTGCAAACCTTTATGAGATTTTCACTTAATAAACCTTGACACATTTTGCAGTTGGTGATATTAATAGCCACACAGGAGCAACTTCAGTGGGTCTTTTTTGATGGAACAGTAACTCCCACTCCAGGCTTGGCGACACCCGAGTGTCCTTAATTATCACACGGGCTCTTGTGAAATTCTAAAGTGACTCTCAGAAGAAAATTAAATTTAATTAGCTTTAATTTTGAAAAATACATCCTGTGCAACACTTTCCATGGCCAAAATGTCCACATTCAAACACGGGTTATCATATCGCTGAAATCATATCCCTGGGATGCAATTTCACTCCATGAACATGGTTTGAGCACCTACTCTGTGCAATGTCCTGAGTCAGGCTCAGTGAATTTTTGAAGATGCATTACAAATAGTCACTGCTATTGAGAAGTTAACCTCTTATGGGGACAGAAGCATATAAATAACAAAGTAAACCATGAGAAATTTAATTTGCTAAATACAAAGTTTTGCCATGGGAGTGCTGAGGAAGGAACAATTAATTTTGATGGAATATGTCAAATAAGACCTTGAGGAGGAAGTCAAATAGCATCAAGGCTTTGAAAAGTAAACACGATGCTAGTGAGTTGATAATGGAGGGGAGATACTGTGGAAAGAGCGTCTTTTGCTCCTAAATGAGCAAATGCAAAGACCCAGAGAAGTAAGCAGGTATGAGGGAGAATCCTGTGAGAATATAATGATTTTGAATCATTTAAAAATAATTTTATCTTTTAAAATGAATATAAACCCTGTGTACAATAATTCACAATCAAATATATTTCTTCCTTCCACCACTTATCTTTAGCCAAAATTCAACTAGATTGTAGATGTTCTGAAATGTGGGCCTGATTTCTTGAGGCCTGTGTTAGTAAGTGGTGGTATCAATATATGTTGATGTTATTAAGCGTATTATTATTATATTAATCTTTAAAAATGTGTCCTGAGCATCTGCCATATGTATGGCATCATTCAGGAGCTATTTATGTTATTTTTTAGTTTTTAAATTGAAGTATAGTTGATTTACAATGTTGTGTTAGTTTCAGGTGTATGGCAAAGTGAGTCAGTTTTGTGTGTTAGTGTGTGTGTGTGTGTGTGTGTGTGTGTGTATATATATATATATACACACACACACACATATATACTTTTCCAGATTCTTTTCCATTATAGGCTATTACAAGATATTAAATATAGCTCCCTGTGCTATACAGTGGGTCCTTGTTGTTTATTTTATATATAGTAGTGTGTATCTGTTAATCCACAAATCATAATTTTAGAAAAAAATATAGCTCCACATGACATCCTCTGACTTCTCATCCTTTCTCTTTTTCACTTCTATTTGCACACACACCTCTAAACCCAGACTTCTCCTTCTGCCATACGTATGTTTTCCTATATGTTCCTTAGTTCTGACAAAGTATCATATTTGGTTAAAAAAGAGGCCAAGATACATCGCAGAAGGAAGACATATTAGTTATTATGGTAGAATTTATTAACTCATATCACATTTTGTTGTATATTAACTATTATGAACAACGTAGACAGAGATCCCTGCCCACAGGACTTTACTGTCTTGCAGAGCTGTGTATATACATGCACGCATATGTTGTAGGTATCCTGAGCATCATGGGTATGTATGATCTCCATTCCATTCTAATCATCCCAGAGAAAGGGAAGGGGGACAAGTTTGCCAAAGGAGAGAAACTGAGAAAGAATGTACATGGCAGTATCATTTAAACATCTGAAGGACTATCAACGTGGAATATGTTGATTAGTTAGCAGTCGAATGGAAACAAGTTTGGGCTCAAGAGCGTCAATCAATTATTAATTGTTAGAGTTGTGAATCAATGGTAAGTAGAATCTTATAAAATAATGTCTGCAGCTGTAATATGCACAGAGCGTAAAGAGTCAACAGCAGAGGTTTTGGAGCAGGGATTCTTCTAGTTTTCTCATTGGGGAATTAGCCTTAATTACCTGAATATAAAATTCAACTCCAATGTGTCATAATTTTAAGCTGTGTATAGTTATATAGGCAATCTCACATTTTTACCCATGACTTGTCCATATCACTGGGATGACCGTCCCATGTGGCTGGTTTCTACATATTTGGATATTTCTCTCTTAGTCAGTTTGTGGTGTTACTCTCATGCAACCCAGCCTCCGACTTAATCCCAGAATGGGGTGGGTCCCTGAAGCTTCCTCCCAATTGATTTTTGTGTAACTCCAGCTGTGGTCACATCAGGCCTGTCTTTATGCTCTAAATCACAGTGGGTATATTACATCCTGAGAGCCAAATCCAGCCTGCTGCCTGTTTGTATAAATAATGTTTTATGGGAAGACAACTATTTCTGTTTGCCTGTGTGTTGTCTATGGCAGAGTTGACTAGTTAACAACAGAGACAGTGTGCCCCACAATGTGACCCATTTTCTACCTGGCAATTTACAGAACATGTTTGCCGTAAACCGCATCTCACAGCACGATCCAGAAATTCTTTTCTATTTCTCACTCCAGACTGTCATCCATTGCTAATGCTTCCAAATGCCCAGGAAACTTTTGTTGATATTGTGAAATAAGGAATGTAGATAAATGCGACTTATCACCTTCGTCCATCATTGTATTTATTGTCCCTCTCTTTCCTTCCAACCCACATCGTAAAATAAGCAGTAAGAACTTGAATGCAGCTGGATTCCCATCGCGTTGAGGTTCATTGGAGGGTAGTTCTCATGTATGAAGATGCATTTGTTAGTCTAAGTAGTAGAGCCCAGTGCATTTTCCAATATTTTCAATAATTACAAGAGTCAGTTCAATTCTACAGTGTTATTTGCATAATTTAATAACAGGCAAAATTCCCACATTAAACTCTTAGGTATATATTGGTACACTTCTGTAGTAAACCTTACTTTAAAATTTAACAAAGCCTTTAGTAATATTTTTTTTATAAATTTATTTTATTTTTGGCAGTGTTGGGTCTTTGTTGCTGCACACAGGCTTTCTCTAGTTGTGGTGAGTGGGGGCTACTCTTCGATGTGGTGCGCGGGCTTCTCATCGCGGTGGCTTCTCCTGTTGCAGAGCACGGGCTCTAGGCACATGGGCTTCAGTAGTTGTGGCACGAGGGTTCAGTAGTTGCGGCTCATGGGCTCTAGAGCGCAGGCTCAGTAGTTGTGGCTTGCGGGCTCCAGAGGGCAGGCTCAATAGTTGTGGCTCATGGGCTTAGCTGCTCCACACCATGTGGGATCCTCCCAGACCAGGGCTCAAACCCGTGTCCCCTTCATTGGCAGGCGCATTCTTAACCACTGTGCCACTAGGAAAGTCCTAGTAATATATTTTTCAAAATGCGTGTGTGTCCATAACCAGATGTCTTTTAACAAATCTGTTTCAGTGTCCTAATGAAACTATCTTATAAGGTCACTATGAGTACTTAATGAGACAAAAATGTATTGATATAAAATACATTTTACAAAACGTATATGTCAAACATTGTTCTAGTAGTTTACCTGTTTTGTACATGAGATATTCTGTCTCTGTTGCAACTAAATCAGTAACTCTCCGCCTTGGGCAGTGAGAGGTACATGGAAGCCCCCTCTTCAGCTGCTCTGAACTGTGCTTAGAAAGATTGCCAGCAGTTTCCTCTTAAAGTCGTGCAAGTTGTTCTGCATTCCCAATTCCCACTACAGTAAGATATAGTAATTTATGACATGGCCTCATTGACACAATCCAAATAACCTGTTACCATCAGAGATTAACGCTCTAGAAATAATCCAGAATACTGCTGTGAGACTTCTGCTACTGCTGCTTTGGAATACTAACTGTAAATGCCAGCATCCTTCTGAAATGTCAAGTGGTATATTTTCATACTAATGTGGTTGTATATTCCTTCTTCAGCACCCCAATCCTCTTCCACCCCTTAACAAAGATCATCAGTTTACTCAGTAGGATGTGATGACTGTGAGTGAGCCATTAAACCTAAAATCAAGAAACGCTCTTTAAGAACAGAATACTGTTCTCCCTCTGCTCAATATAAACTTAGTTGATACCTCAGGCTCTCTTTGGAGTTTTATGCTGATCTTGGATCACCATATGCAATTAGGTCAGTGTATTAAAAATAACCATTTGCCTTTGGGATTTAAAAACAGACCAGCACTTTAGTGCCAACACCGCAGTATAATGCAGGATAATGATATTGAAGGATCTGATACCCTTTCCGATGAAAATCAACACCCTTCTCCACATGTCTTTCTACAGAAGCGGTGGCTGCTTCTTCATAAGTCAAAGTGTGGGACAAACCATTTGCAGGCTCTAGAAGCAGGCTGCCTGGGCTCAGATAAGGTGTGACTTTGGACGGGTGCTTCCTCTCTCTGTGCCTCCATTTACAATCTCTAAGTGGATGAGAGGACATCCTTCATTCTTTGGTTGTCATAAAGATGACATGAGCTAACCCGTGATGTCCTCGTTCAGTGTCTGGCACTCAGCATTCAACTTCAACTATTATTTTCACTGGTGGTGGTGTTATTCCTGTTCTTACACTTAAGAGCTGTGTGTTCTTGGATCTCCTAAGTTTTGATTACTTTATTTCCATAATAGGAAAAATACACTTGCTTTTAAACAATTATGTTGAACAATGACATATATGTTTGATGTGAACTTCAGCTGGCTCACTGTAGAGCAAACAGTCACGTGTGAACAAACAGCACCCTCACAATTTAATTTAGGATTTTGGAAAGTGGTTGGAGAGACTTGGATGCTCCCAGGGAAAGAAAGTCATCCCCATTATGTTTATTCTGTCCTAAGAAAGAATAAATACTTCTCTTAGTAGATAAATAGTGTTCCTTTTGTGTTTACAACAAGCTCAACACCACTGGGAGCAATGTTAATTTGAAATAAGGTGACTGTTGACTTGAAAACTAAAACTGCCACTAATATTCTAAAATAATTTCAGAGGTTTCTATGAAAATGCCTAATTATGGTTTTTTCTAAGTAACTTTGTTTACATGTCATAAAAACACTAACAAATTCTTACTGGGAGAAAATTTGGGGCTTCTCCATTTGTCAATCATTGTCTCTGTGTTTCTCCCTTATTACAAATTTAACATTTACTCATCATGAGCTTTTTTCAAAAGTGGTGTGTTTCGATTCAAAATCTTTAAACTAGTTAAATTTGAAGGTTGGTACACACACACATGCACATATGTGTATATATGTGTGTGTATATATATTTGGGTATTTATGCAAACTCATATTTTTGCTACCAAGTTTCTTTTTTGCCTTTATTCTTGTGCTTTTCTGGCAGCAGAGAAAGAAGATAAAAAGCAAAGGAATGTTACAGCCGTGCATATTAGCTTTACTTTGCAAATAGCAATAATAATTAAGCAATCAACGTAATGGTTGTTACTACATGGCTATTGCCTCACTCTTCCCCATTTCACTCTTTCTGTTCTAGGCATATTGGTCTTGCCATAGCTAATCCGTCTCACCAGCCTCCTTCATGCCTCAGAGCTTTCTTACAAAGGTTTCTTCTCATCAGCCCGCACTTTCCCAAGACCCATCTGTCTCTCCCTTGTCTAAGTTATTCATCCTTCATTAGAGAAGATTTCACAGCCCCCCTTTTACAAGACCCTCCCCAACACACAGGCTAGTTTTCTTAGATCTTTTCACAGGAATAGTTACATATTATTTGTGTCACTTTTTTGTTAATGCAGGGAATACATATTTGTTAACTGGATATATTATTCATTAAGGACATGTCTCTTAACTATCTTGGCCCAGGACCACCCCCATCACTTCTGTTCACATTCCAATGAGCAGGAACTGTGGGCCTAGACCTAGGCAGATGCAAGGGAGCAAAGACTGTGAGCTGTAGCTCCTATTTGGGCAGCTCCTTCTCACCCACTGTTCTCTTATGGAAACAGTGAATTATCGGAGGACAGGAACACTGGACAGCAGTTTGCCAATGACCAAGGAGAGTAAAACTTAAAAGAAGTTACGTGTGATAGAATTACTGCTGAATAATATAAAATTAACAGATAATATTATCAACAACTAATATTAGGTCTTAGATTTGTATTGGGCTTTTGCTTTTCAAATAGACTTTCTATTCTTCACCACCTTCCATCTTCTTTAAAACAAGGAAGACGATTTCCAGAAAGATTAACGACAAATTCAAGATCATTTGGCTTCTAAGATACAGATCAGTACTTGAACTATAAGACTCCAGTGCAATTGTTACTACTTTCCTAATGCCTCTCTCAAAAGGAATTCAGTTGACCTTTTTTTCTAAAATTATTAGTCATGCTTCTATATCTTGAGCATTGTAAGGTTCTTCTCTATGACAGAATAATACAAGATGGATGAGGATCTAGAGCATATGACTCCGTTGAGTCTAGGACAGAGGCAAGTCCTACCTGCAAGTTCTAAAGCAAATGCAGAGAAGTAATGTTTATTTTTTTAAAAAGCATAAATTACTAGTAGTCACATCTGTGCACTGGAAAACTGAGAATCAGAAAGTTTAAGAATCTAGTTCAAGATCACACAGTTAAATGAGGAAGTTGGAATTCACATTCAGGATTTTCTGATTATGAATTCCACAGAGTTCTCATTATACCCAAAAGTGGGGGACTTATTACCCCATATACATAGGACAGATGTTCCTTTTTAAAATGTTTATAACTTTTCATTTTCACTTAAGAATGGCATTTAAGCATAGAATCCCTTAGATTACATGTTCAGCTCAGACTGAAAGATCTGAAAAAGGAAAAACAACTAGACTCAGTAGAAATTTACATCTTCTTCCTGGCTCTATTCTTGATAAGTATTGGACAAATAGAATCACTGTAGTTCCGTGAAAGATTTTAGAGGAGTGGGAGAAAGAGATTCTCATTTTATGTTAAGGATCGTAATTATAGATATTCATAGACAGGTACGCAGAAGTCTACTGGTATAATAAACCTAGTCATCAAAGAAATTAAGTTAAATTAGCTACAGTTTAAATGAAGATATTTAGAATGTATAAGCAGCAAGCATGAGCAAAAATGTTTCCAAAATCATGAGTAATCTTACCTCCTCTTTTAAGAACTGTAAGAAAGATAAATTATGCGGGCATTGGGTTTGCAGATTCCCTAGACAAGGAAATCTACACAAGTTTCTAAAGTTAATTTTACTAAATACTTAGGAACTCTGGACTTGTTCTGTGAGACAGTGACATTTCTAGTGGATCTTTCTGCAAATCCTCAATAATTAAAGGGATTTTGACTCTGGAACATTCACATCTGGCACACACACATCAAAGGTTAGAAACACAGGAACTCCTTCATTTCATATCAGAGAGTGGGAATTTATCAATATTAATTGAAAATGACAAGAATACAGCTGTACCAAACAATTCCTATGACTAATTAAAATCCAGGGAAGAAAATGA
Organism: Phocoena sinus; assembly: GCF_008692025.1. Classification (NCBI taxonomy): domain Eukaryota; kingdom Metazoa; phylum Chordata; class Mammalia; order Artiodactyla; family Phocoenidae; genus Phocoena; species Phocoena sinus. Next base: position 11,316,944 of record NC_045776.1, on the reverse strand, counting down.
CTTTCTCAAATATTTTTTTTATGATTGATTAGAATTTCATTTTAAACCATGATAGTATTTGCCTAAGAATTCGCAGATCTCTAACCTACTTAGCCTCAGTTTCTTCATCTTTAATGAAAACACTTGCCATGAATTATCTGGGTAACTGGAAATTACATGGAAGGCACAAACTTTGACCAATTAGAAAGTCTGAGAGCGTACTGTAATATTCACTGAGCAACTGGCACCTAACATGATATGAAAATGGGCAGAACATTTTATTTCTCACATTCAAAAATGCATTTTCTTTTTAAGACTATTTTTTAGAGCAGTATTAGGTTTGCAACATAATTGAAAAGAAGGTACGAAGATTTTCCCTATATCTTCTGCCCCCGCACATGCATAGCCTCCGCCATTATCAACATCAGTCACCAGAATGGCATATTTTTTACGAAGGATGAACCTACATTGACACATCATTACCCGAAGTTCATAGTTTATCTTAGGATTCACTCTTTGGTTCTACATTCTATAGGTTGACAAAAGTATAATGATATATATCCATCATTATAATGTCACACAGAGCATCTCACTACCTTAAAAATCCAGTGTGCTTTGCCTGTTTTTCTCTTCTCCCCACCCTTGGCAACCACAGATCATTTTAATGTCTCCACAGTTTTGCCTTTTCCAGAATTTCATAAAGTTGAAATCACACAGCATGTAGACCTTGCAAATTGACTTTTTTCACAGAGTAATATGCACCTAAATTTTTTCCATATGTTTTCATGGCTTGATAGCTCACTTTTCTTTAACACTGAATAATATTCCATGGTCTGGATGTACCACAATTTATTTCTCCATTCACCTACTGAAGGACATCTGGTTGTTTCCAACTTTTGGCAGTTATGAATTAAACTGCTGTAAACACCCATGTACATGTTTTTGTGTGGACATAAGTTTTCAGCTCCTTTGGGTAAATACCAAGGAGCATGATTGCTGGATCATATGATAAGAGTAGGTTTAGTTTTGTAAGAAACTGCCAAACTATTTTCCTAAGTGGCTGTACCATTTGCCCTCCCACCAGTAATGAATGAGAGTTCCTGTTGCTCCCCATTCTTGTCAGCATTTGGTGTTGTCAGTTTTCCAGGTTTTAGCCCTCCTAATAGGTGTGTAGAAATAATTCATTGTTTTAATTTGCATTTCCCTGATGACATATGATGTGGAGCATGCTTATTTGCCATCTGTGTATCTTCTTTGGTGAAGTGTCCTTGGCCCATTTTTTATTCAGGTTGTTTATTTTCTTACTATAGAGTTTTAAGTGTTCTTTGTATATTTTGGGTAACAATCCTTTATCAAATGTGTCTTTTGCAAATATTTTCTACCAGAAAATATCTTCTAATTCTCTTGATATTACCATTTAGAGAGCAGAATTTCTAATTTTAATAAAGTCCAACTTATCATTTCCTTCATGAATCATGTCTTTGGCATTGTATCTAAAAAGGCATCACCTGAATGGATAAAGAAGATGTGGCACATACATACAATGGAATATTACTCAGCCATAAAAAGAAACAAAATTGAGTTATTTGTAGTGAGGTGGATGGACCTAGAGTCTGTCATACAGAGTGAAGTAAGTCAGAAAGAGAAAAACAAATACCATATGCTAACACATATGTATGGAATCTAAAAAAAAAAAAGGTCATGAAGAACCTAGGGGCAAGACGGGAATAAAGACACAGACCTGCTAGAGACTGGACTTGAGGACATGGGGAGGGGGAAGGGTAAGCTGGGACAAAGTGAGAGAGTGGCATGGACATATATACACTACCAAATGTAAAACAGATAGCTAGTGGGAAGCAGCCGCATAGCACAGGGAGATCAGCTTGGTGCTTTGTGACCGCCTGGAGGGGTGGGACAGGGAGGGTGGGAGGGAGGGAGATGCAAGAGGGAAGAGATATGGGGATATATGTATATGTATAGCTGATTCACTTTGTTATACAGCAGAAACTAACACACCATTGTAAATCAATTATACTCCAATAAAGATGTTAAAAAAAATGAAATAAAATAAAAAAGCATCACCATATCCAAGTTCATTTAGGTTTGCTCCTGTGTTGCACGTTACAGATTTCTTTTAATTGCTACTTACTTATTTTAATGATTTCCAAACCATAAACTACAGGGATTGAATTAGATGACTTCTATGGCACCTTGCTTTATGTGTTTTAAATGACCATGACTAAATTTCAAAATATTCATTTCCTATGAGAAACTCAATACGATATTATGGTTCTTCTGGTATAATCACAAAAAATAACCTGGTTTAAAAGATAAAAATAATATTTAAATGATATAAAGTTCAGAGACTCAAGGTGATAGATTGTAAACGTGCCCACACCAAGATGACTCTGTTTCTAAAGTTATTACTCTACTTGAGATACAAAACCCTGGAAAAAAAAGTAACAGATGGGATTTTTTTGAGTGTGCCACAGTTCACTCTTTGGTTAGGAAAATGAAGAACATCTTACTAATCTTCACATGTGAGATAAAAATTTCATATGAAGGTATTTCCTCAAATGACAATGAGTATGTTAATTTTAAAAAGGATTACAAATTCTAGGTAATATATCATGTGTCTACTATACTCATAATGACACTGTTGTTTGTATATTAGTTTTCCATGGCTGTGTAACAAATTACCTCAAATGTAACAGCTGGAAACATTTATTTGTTATCTCAAAGTTCTGTAGGTCAGAAACCTGGTCAGGCTCAGCTGGGCTCTCTGATTAGAATCTTACAAGGCCAAAATCATTAAAAAAAAAAATTCTCTCCTCCCTTCTCTTCAAATTCTACCAATATTTCAGGGTGCTTTCAAGTACCACCATGAAATTTTGGGGGCTTTTCTCGTTGTCTCTGGTATCTTTCTTCTAAGTAAATGCATAACACATAGTTTGTATTATGCAAAATTGGACAGTATTAATATTTTTTCTTGTTCTCAAGTTTTGGCACATTTTAAAACTGTGCCAAACTAGACTACAAGCTATCACAGAGTGTTTATTTCATGAATACCTTATGTCACTCACAGCATCAACCAAAGTTTTAAATACACAGCAGACAGTGCTTATTAATTTTTCCCTACATATGAACATCCCAATGTAGAATACAATGCCAAAAGAAAAATGATCAAAATGGAATAATTTCCATTAAACCTGGGAGAGTCCCCTTGTTTTACATTCAAGGAAGCACTTCCTTTTTGAGAACGCTTTGTCATTTACTTTTTCATACTGTCTTACTCCTGTCCGTTGCTGCTTTTTGTCCATACAAATTTTTCCAATTGGTGACAAGGTGAAATCTATAACCAGAATGTTAACAATTGTAGGCACATGAAAAAGGATTGATTATGAAAGGCAAAACAAAATTGCAGGAAATTCAACATCATACAAAAATATCATGTGGCTTCCTCAACACTAGCTTTTTGCGGCCCCCAGTAGATCTATTTTGGAACAATTTGGTTGGCTTAATAAGAGCTCTGGCACTAACTAAAAGGTTTTCAACCTTCAGGGTTCAGCATCTGAACATCCTCTTCAGGTGCCAGATTGGGATGCCCTGGAGTTGATGGGGATTTGATGAATTTGTATGTATGTACATCATGGATAGATGAAGAGGCAGGGCCTGGAAGCAGGCAAAGCCACTGAGAAAGAGAATTGTTGGGAAACAGCATCCAAATGTACTGTAATATGACAAAAGTCAGTAGACCCAGAGCCAGCCCATTAAGGAGCAAGGTTTGAGTCATCAAGTTGAGCCATCTGGCCACTTTACCTTGGCTACTGATGGCGAAATAAAGGCAGGCCATCCTGGATTCAACAATAATTGGGATGGCTTTTCAATGCTCCCTGACATTTCCATTTCAAGAATACACCAGAATGTTTCTATGTTTGATGTCTACTTTTCTTTTCATTTTAATCAATTCTAATAGTAGGGTTATATATTTTAATGGCATTTCTTCCCGAATATAGAGGTCATCCATCAAAGAGAAAATGACACTGACTTTCCCCTTAACACAATATTTGGAATAAGCTAAGATGGCCACATCTAAAAATCTTTTCTAGTAAAACAGCTGGAACTTCCTCCACATAAAGACTTTTAAAATTCAAACAGAAAGTGCAATGGATAAATACAGGGTGAGTCTCTAACTTGTGCTTACTGCGAATATTCCAACTCTGGTTAGTTTGTGTTCCCAGAGGAATGATTTGTGCCCATCGGGGGTTATATTGTGAAGTGTTAAAAAGAGTCCTGATATGTTATCTCGTGGCTGAGGACCTCAACCTTGGATGCTAGAAAAGTTACAGCTTGTGTTTACAGATTTTTTATAAGTGTGAATTCTATGATCACATTTGGAAAGGGGAAAGTACAAATAATTTTGAATGCTTACTTTTAGGATATACTCTTTTTAGTGTGTGAAATAGAGACCGCTTTGCCATGGTTAATGAGCAAACCAAAACAATTCTTTTCGTTCCTAATCTGGTTTAAATTTTTGATTTGTAATCAATATAAATCTGTTGAGTTAATAATGATAAAGCATACTCCTTCTTTCAATAGGTAAAAACAAAGAAGCCAATGAAATATAATTTTTAGCTTCTGGTATAATAGCTTTGGAGCTAGATAAACTGGTCTCAGGGGAGCCTCCTTCTGATAGAAAGAAGACATTAGAGGGTCAGATATCCTAAATAATCAGTCCAAGTGATTGATCAAGGATGTTGGAAGGTTGTAATTTGGATCTTTTTTGAGGATGAAGCTGTGAGAACCAACTTCGTTTCCAGGCACAGGAACTAGAGTCCAGTCAGAGATATTAACTGTTGTTTGTCTTGAGCCACATCATTTCTAGGGGATAAATGCTTTCCTGGGAGTAGAGGCAGGAGAGGTAATTGACAGTCTTCTCTTCATACAGTACATCAAAGCAATAGGTCCATTTCCTTAGCGATAGAGCAGGCTTTCTGTGTGTGTGTTTGTGGGTGATGGGCAGAAAGTCTGTCTGATCAGCATTTCTGATCTTTCTCAATCCCTGCATCTAACTAAGGAGTCACTCTACAGGAAAATCCCTGACTTCTATTCAGTAGAGTGCCTGGATCTTCCTTAGCACAGCAGATGAATATACCAATGAACCCTCACACACAGGCAAGTCAGATACAGAATTAACTCATTGCCCTCAGCTTCATGCTCAGGGAGGTTCTGTAGGGCTCTGTTCTAGATGCCACCTGGGCTGCTTCATTTTGCTCACCCCCAGTGTGCAAAGCCAGTCCTTACGATTGAACTCCTGCCTTGTTTATTGAGAATTCTCCACTCTCTCTACTGGAACTGAAATCTTTCTATTTTTTCTAGCTTATTTCATAGAGCACTGATTCCTTAGTTCAGGAAAAAAAGAAAAATAGTTTGCTTTGTTTATGGTGTCAGAAATTGTGCCAAGAGATTTTTGCATTTATTATCTCATCGAGTCCCGAAAACAATGCTAAGATGCAAATATTATTAGTCATGTTGTAGACAAACAGGTGTATACTATTTAACAATTTCCCCAAAATCACTGGCTGCTTTAAATTTGAATAGAAGAAGACAACTTGGTAATCAGCTGAGTTCCCAAAGGATCGTCATCTCTGAGTTAGCTTGAATTTAGATCACAACAGGTTATACAACTGGTACATCATTATAGATTCTAATAATAATAATACATTTTATAGGAAGGTGATCTCAATTTAGGCACCTGAACCTATGTACCTCTGGATGTGAGAATATTTTCTCATACTTTGTGATAAAAGTAATATTTATCTTATCATTTTATCAATATTATTTTTTCATTTCAGATTGTTTTAATAATTCTATCTCCCTTTGACTTTTGCGTTAGTCAAAACAGTGTTGCAAATAATTGAATTCCAACTTAAGCTAGCTTAAGCAAATAACAGTAACAATTACAACAATGATAAATATAAAGGGGAATAATTTATCTGACAAATCAAAGGTATAATGTGAGCAAAACTAAGTCTGGTTGTTAATTCAATAGTCAGGCCTTTTCCTGTCTCCACGTCTCAGTACTACTAGCCTCCGCTTAGCTTCCACTGAGGTCGTTTCATCCCCACAGCACAACGTCATCCATCAGCCTCAGTCACTTGTTTCTCCATTTAAAGGAAGTTGTCTGGAAATCAAAAGTCTTACCAATAGTCTTGCCTTATAATTCTTGTAGAAAATATTCAAATAGTTCTCGAATTGAGAGAGCTTGAATAATGAGCCTATTCCTGAACCAGTCAGGCTGGCTCCTAACAGTGGAAATGGTCGGGCCATTTAGACCATTTGAAATGGGTTTTAAGCAGAAAATTACAAGATACATTTGTTCTGTTACCAAAAGAAAGAAAACACTGATGTCGGACAGGCAAAATTAAGTATTGTCTACAACACGCTTTTACATTTAAATGGAGACCAAGAAATATAAGAATAATTTAAAAATTAGGGCAGTTTTTGCTTTCAACTAGGTAGATTAGAAGTATTTTATATTCTCGTTAAATTACTAAGTATTCTCTTTGGATTTTTTTTCCAGTAATATTTCTGAATAAATAATTGGAATATATACAGACCCTTTCTTGTCTTACAATGGTGGTATGTCCCAATAAACCCATTGTAAGTTGAAAACATCTTAAGTTGAAAATGCATTTAATACACCTGACCCACCAAACATCATTGCTTAGCCTAGCTTACCTTAAATATAATCAGAACACTTCCATTAGCATATAGTTGAGTAAAATCATCTAACACAAAGCTTAATGTATAATAAAGTACTGAATATCTCATGTAATTCGTTGAATACCAAAATTGAGTACTGTTAGTGAAAAACAGAATGGTTGTCTTGGTACAGAACAGTAGTAAGTGTATTGATTGTGTACTCTTGTGATATGGCTGATAGAGAACTGTTCTGCCCAGCATCATGAGAGAGGATCATGCCATACATCCCTAGCCCAAGGAAAAGATCAAAATTTAAAATCTGAAGTTCAGTTTCTACTGAATGTCTATCACTTTTGCACCACTGTAAAGTTGAAAAATCATTAAGTCAAACCATGGTAATCGGGGACCATCTGTATGTGAATTTTCTTTTCATACTTGTGAATTAGCTTACATGAAAATTTTACAGTGATACAAAATTTCATTTAATTTACTTTATAATAACTTATCTTTATGAAAAATTAGTGGGATTATCATAAAAAAGCCTCGATCACTTTCAATGATGGAAACATCATTTTCTTTCTATCCCAATGCTTTGACCCTAAAATGAACCACAGGAAAAATACTAATCTTGCTAATTCAGAACCTCAAAGAGAAAAATATAAAATCCAAATTAAATAAAAATACCAATTTTTGAGCCATCCCATTGTTCTCTGTATAAAAGAATCCAGCCTCTTTTTGGGAAAATGTAGTATCTAAACTCTATCTCCAACTTGTAAAATTACTTGTTAATTTTCATATTTTACAATTACAATCTAATAGTTTGGGGAAGGAGATATTTGTCCTTCCTTTGATGTGTCCACAGAGTCTTGTGTAGTCATTTATCAGTGCACTTCATTAAAAAATTAATTCAAAAAATATTAGTGGAGGACCTAGTAGATTTAAGTAATGATTGGCCCTGTGTGAGAGCATTTAATCACATTTTATTGTAAGTTTTTAAATTTCTAAATCTATAATTTTAAGAAATAATAACAAAATATCCATAATCAGGTTATTTTATTGCTTTCTTAATTTTTCCCTGATATAAATTTTATCAAGTTAATTTACTCTCTGTGTAAGAATGCTTGCACAAAAGTAATCTTGGTTTGCAGATTTTCCCATGAGATTCAGAGCTACAAGCTGATTCTTCATGAAATTTGGAGTTGGTACTACTTTTATGTTTTGGAGTTAGGAGTAGTTAAATTCTCAAAACTCACACCTGTGTCCTAAAAAGAAAAACCACAATAATCAGAATACAATGGATCCCAGGATCCTCATACATGGGCTTTATTATATTAACCTTTATTTCTCACTATTTAACAAAACAGTTCTCCTATTTCAAGCATTTATAATTTTTCTTTTTTCTTTTATAAATGCCCCCAATACTACAAATGTCCCCAATTCCTACACAACAATCTAGAAACTGCTGGACTCCCTTCTGTCCCATGGTTGGAAGAGAAGCATTTGTCACACATTTGGGCTTCAGTGGTGCATTCCTAATATCGTAGGATGATTCTAGCCATTACTGGTGACAAAAATTTCAATGTTCATTCATCCGTTCCTGGTATTCATTATGTGATTTAATTTTTCACAATTCATTCAAAACACTATAAATTACCAGTTTCATTTTAATAAACTATATTTTAAATTGTATTATTTATTTTCAATGGTTTTATATGCAAGATTGACTCTGGCATATTCAGCAATGCACCTCTCCTCTCCTGACACTGGAGGATCTTATAATCTTTGGTTTTCTGCAAAACTGTATATTCTTTTATAAATATACAATCATTATTCTGATTACTTATAAAATGAATTTGACTTGAAGGTCAATATAACAGACATTGAACAGAAATGCTAGAATAAAAGAAGAAGAAGGTGGGAACTTAGACCATAAGGACAGAGAGTCCAAGGTATCCCAGCCCTTTGTATAGGAAAAGAACTGTCTGATTTTCCGGCCAATTTTTACACTTCTCTTTTATAGACTTAATGTTTCAAAAGCCTCCTTCTGTGATTATACATTAAAAAGCTGAGCTAATAATGCTGTCCTTAGGGTTGTTGGAGAATATGAATTTGTTAAGTTATTCATAAACGTTCAACATTGTTATGCAAATAGTGTATACAGTGTAGAAGTGTATCATATGAAAGAAAATAATGTAAAATCACTTTAAGTATCACAAATAAAATTCTTGACATTGTGAAAATTTCCAAAATTCAATATTATTTATTCTTTCCTATAAAATCAATTTCTGCCAGCAAGAGCTCAATACAATTGCAAAATAATATCAAACAGCTTTCAAAAGGATATAAAAGTCACATGTATTAATAAAAATAAATACCAACTTTAATTATAACTCTGCATGAGATGGCTCAGAGATGAACACAGGGATAGTTAGGCGTTTTAGAGGGAGGATATCAGGTTATAGAGTCTGCCTACAGCATTATGGCAATGTCTCTTTGATCATTTTCTCTTTCACTGTCTCCCTCTCTCACTGCTTGGTTGCCCCTTCTGGAAAGAGGAAAGCTCTTCATTCCCCCATAACAATACCACCAACAAAGTGCCATTCATATGCTAGATATGTGAAGGAGGAGGCCTCGAAATCTTCTAATCTATACAAAAAGAGCCCTGTCAGTCTAGAATCACCAACCGATTTCTGCAAATAAAGAGTTTATCCGGAAAATCACTTTTGGTATCAAATTTCCAGGTATTAATAAAGAGTCACTCTGGTTGGCCTAGTACTGTTGTGTATGCCTTTCTCAGTCTCCCCAAGAAAGGCTGAGGCAGGGCACGTCTTAGAATTAAAGACTTAATCAATCTCTGTTATCAGAACTATGACTCACAAGAGCGCTGGAAACTGTGATACTCTTGAGCGATTTGGGCAAGTCAGTGTTTATCTCTGGTTTTCAATTTGTTTATTAATAAATGACAGCTTAAGCTCAATGATAAAGCACTTATAGCCCTAAGATTTTTTTGAATCTACCTTCTCTCTTCTCTGTTATTATATTAGAAAGTTTTCTGTTTTCTGTTTATTTCCAAATGTGTATTGACTCAAGTTTCCATGTGCTATTATAGTGGCACTACAATGCAATATAGTGAAACTGTATCAGTTTATACAAGCAAAATAATAGTCACTAAGAATTTGCTAAGAATTGTTTGAGTACAGATCGCCATCCATATTTTCATGGCAATTTGAGCCCTGCATTGTGGGGTATAAGGAGTGGAAGCTGGGGTAGATTGTATATTGTGGTAGGTAGGTGAAATCCATATAAACATTTTCTCTTGTTAAGTCACTTTTTTGATTTTTGGATTTTGTTTCAGGGAAAAAATTTTTTAAACTTCGGTTTTTATGTCATTCGCAAATAATGTCACATTTCTCAATGACTTTCGAAATTAGAAGAAGTTTGTTTGCATTCAGCAGTAGCATGGAAACAATTTCAAATCAACTTTGGGACAGCGATAGCAAAATGTTTTGAAGTCGAGCATGGAGAATCATGTCTTATGCCATCTGTTGACAAAATGGAACTCTGCAGCCTGGAAGGCTCCTGAATAAACCTAAGGAGTGTATTAGTGCCAGAAGCTAATGTAGTGAGGAGAAAAACAGCAACAGCACAGCAACAACAGAAAGCCATGGGGTGTCCTCATAAAGAAGCAAACAAAAGAAAGATCAAGAAGTGCAAACCCAAACTTAGATGTTTCTTTATTTGCACACATCTGCTTACTGAACACATTCCAATTTAATTATATAGCCAAATTACCATCCCCTTACAGAACTATTGTCATGGTTTTCAGATTCTTCCAAGTATCAATTTCAGTGTAACTCCCTATGTGTTTCAAAACAATGCCTGGACATTTTCCTGTCTGCAATTATGTAACATCTGAGGATAAAGGCATTTTTTTCTTATCTGATCAAATTTTTCATGTTAATTCCCAAAAAAAGTACCTGTATTTGTGTACATATCTGCCTGGTCCCTTGTCTCCATATCTTACTGAGACGTTAAAAAAAATAAGTATGTACATTTTCATAGAAGTATTAGAGATATAGAATATTCATTTCCTTTTTTTCAACTTAAATGAGCAAAGATTTCTGCTTATACAATAAATGATAAACTTTAAACAAAAAGAAGCATGATGAAAAGCTTTTTTTCCCAAAAGTATCAATATTACAGAAGCTTTGGTCCAAAAAATAAATTTCCACTGAATCTTATGCCAGCAGGAAAGGTTGAGGAATTATTTCACCCATTGCTTTTCAGTGAAAATCTGTTTTCTGGCGTGAGATGGATTTACTTATAACAATTATTGAAGTTTTAAATATATGCCTATAAATGTGACTGCCTTTAGAGAAAGTAAGGATTTTATCTCTATCAAAGATGCTTATATATTATTTGGTAGACTGATTGGTGGAACATAGTTATAGAAACTGAGAAATAGTACAGAGACTATAGACAACTGACAAAACTAATTTAGTAAATTGGCCACCCATTTATTTATTCAACAAACATTTATTAAATGTTTTCTTTGTGCCAAGGAATATACAAGATGATTTTTACATCCATTATTATATTAAGTTTATACACCAGTCCTTTAAGGCAAATCCTTCTTCCTGATGTAGATAACTGACCCAATATTTTGTTTTTCTAATTCTTAGATCGTGTTATATGAGTACTATCCTGATTACCTTTTCAGGAGTCTCTCAAATAAAATATAAAAATAAAACCAAAAAGTCAAGTTGCAGTAGTAATTGACTATGAAGGTTTTACATTCCACTGAGATTATAAGAATTTGAATTTGAATTTGCATTAGCAAGGAGAGATCCAGATTGTGTGTGTCCTGAAGTTTATATAATTTTTGGTATTTCTAATCTTAACTTCAGAGTAAATCTGTTATTCCTTGGCTTACTCAGAAACACACTGTTCCCAAATATCACAACGTGAAAAGAAACAAACATGATTTTAAGTCTTTTAAAAGGTAGACTAGGTCTGATCCAGATCTGGACAAGGCTTAGGTTATTGCAAAGACTACATGGTACCCTGAGGTGCTGGGGAAAACAGCCAATGAACCCAGGCAGAAGCCCATTCACTTGGCAAATATGAGGTTTCTCTAGTGGAGACAGCTGCTCTCCTGCCCTTCCGGCTGAAATCTACTGGAAAAAAGTCCCTACAGATGAAAAGGAGGACAGAAAACATTGGCGATATAAGGGAAATCCAACAAAATAAGGACCTACAGCCAAGAGAAAAGCAGTTTATAACAACCTGTTTAGAAAATTGGGCCCAGATCTCCTCAGGGAAATGCCAGTCGCCTTTTCTTCTTCCAAATGTATTTTCTACTCTTTCCCACCTAGTTTTTTAAAGTATTTAACCATGAGCTATCTTTCAATAACACAGGTAAGAAGGAAAGCTTTTCTTGCATTGATTCAATCATGGATAATTGTTCAGAAAGCAGCAAGTTCTTTGGAAGAGAAAGAGCATTGCTCATTGATCAGCATGGCAGTTCACTTTGTCAGCAGTCATGTAAGAGCCAGCATCCATAAAAATTTCTCTGAAGAGTTTATTGTAGAACCAATCAGTAATTTGAGCAAATGAGTGAATGACTACCTAAACTCTACAATATCCAGGTTATGGTCTTGTATGTATGACTAGGTGGTTCTGAAAAGGGTAAAAATTATTTTTAGTTGTCTAGAACTAGGTTACTAGCAGAAAAAATTTAAGTATCTGGTCAAAAAAATTTTTTTAGAGACTTCAGTGAGAGGAAGAGTCTCTGTATTAGGACAGGCAGAGAAATCATGTTTTCTGGAGAGAAAAAAAAAAAAGACATAAAGAAACAATAAAAAAGCCATAGCACAGCACATCTATGTTTGATTCCCAGTAGTGCTTGACCAAGGTTTCCGCCACATCTGAAAATGGCTGGATGACAGATGTTGCGAACAGACCAGAAATCTATTAGTATGAAAGATCTGGGACTCTTCTGTGAACAATTCGTCCTAAGAAAAGAGGTCCTTGAAATTCCTGTAATTAGAGTGATTACAGAGATCTCAGCCCACTCTTCTCTTTCTAGTGACATGATAGGATCGCATGTTTGTGACTTGCTTTGCCAGTGATATGCGAGTGGAAGCAATGTCTGTTGGTCCCTGGGGCGGGGGGGGGGGGAGCGTTCAAAAGCCAGTATGCAACTTGCCACAATTCCCCATCACACCTCAGCCACTGTGGAGACATATGTTAGAGAAAGACTCTCAGCTCCATGGTGAACACATGCACCAGTCAACTTGCTGGGAAGCACTGGATAAGCCTTGTGAGTGAGCATAATCTTGGAGTCACTGTATCAGAAAAAGGCTTTGAGGAATCTGTGTGAAAAACCCCTTTGCTGATCCCTGCGGACGCTTTGAGAACAGAAGCACCAGGGGCGGCCTCACTCGGGGGGGGGGGCAGGAACAGATAGGGGAATCCCAGTAAAGGTAGGAACATGGGAGACATCCCTTTTAAGGCTTCTAAAAATATTAGAGTGGACTTTACATAGGGCCAGATGTGCCTTAATTTCAGCATATAAGAATTGCACATATTGACTAATAATGTGTTTACTCTATCTCTCTCCAGGGGACTGGGTTGTCTGGGAAAGCCTGGTTAATAGGTCCTAATTTCAATGACTGCCTCACATACTTCTGCTCTAATGTGTATACTTATACCCTTTTCTTCTTCTTGTAGCTATGATCATGCCAGAAACCATAACATTATTCACAGGGTTTTGAATCTTCTCTGGTAAAGATAGGGGTATGTTTGATGTATTTTGGTCACCGCGATGACAACATAATAATGCAAGTTTAAATACTTAATTACAAAAAACAATTCATGAAATAAGAGTAGAATGATATAAATGGATGCAGCTGAAATGTGCCTCAAATTTGAGCCTCCTAAAATAATAATATAGCACTTGAAATTTCAGAAGTTTGCCTCAGTCTTTGAAAGCTTCTATACACTGCATGTTTCAGAAGAGATGAGAGGCAAAATAAAATAATCATGAATTAGCACAGCTTAACAAAGCTTTCTATGAGCCATTACAAATATGTAATCAAAACCTTTTTAGTTCATCATATAATTCTGCTTAAAAAAGTGATCTAGTTGAACACCATGCAGTTTAATAATTTATTAATACTTTAAATAAAATGCCTCTTCAATTAAATAGTTCCAAGTATTTGATTCTCCAAATTGTTCAAAATAATTTTTTCTCATCTCCACTAAATTAAATTTATTCTCTTAGGAGCTAAAGAGATTTTGGATCCACCTTTATATTCAAGTTGAAAATATCTCAATGGAGGAAAACACCCTTTGACTCTGCCTAAAATCTTGAGTTCTTCTTACTTGTTGTGCCCCCTCCCCACCAGTGATTGTTTTCCTGTCTGCATTAATGCAAAGTGCCAATTAATAGTTTGAGGAATTGCACATGCTGCTATGGAAATATAGTGTGCACACTGAAGCAACCTGTAAATAAACTTGAAAAGTCTTTTGATTTCTGTTTCTGTACAAACCCAGCGTCAATAATGCTAGTCAGACAACACTCCTGGGAATTGCTGGGGAAAATGGCGGAAGAGTAAGATGCGGAGATCAGCTTCCTCCCCACAGATACACCAGAAATACATCTACACTTGGAACAACTCCTACAGAACACCTACTGAACGCTGGCAGAAGACCTCAGACCTCCCAAAAGGCAAGAAACTCCCCACGTACCTGGGTAGGGCAAAAGAAAAAAGAATAAACAGAGACAAAAGGATAGGGACGGGACCTGCACGAGTGAGAGGGAGCCGTTTCCACACACTAGGAAGCCCCTTCGTGGGCAGAGACTGCGGGTGGCAGAGGGGGAAAGCTTCAGAGCCGCGGAGGAGAGCACAGCAACAGGGGTGCAGAGGACAAAGCGGAGAGATTCCCGCACAGAGGGTCGGGGCCAACCGACACTCACCAGGCCGAGAGGCTTGTCTGCTCACTCACCGGGGCGGGCAGGGCTGGGAGCTGAGGCTTGGGCTTCCGTCGGAGCTCCGGGAGAGGACTGGGGTTGGCGGCGTGAACACACCCTGCAGGGGGTTAGTGCGCCATGGCTAGCCGGGAGGGAGTCCGGGGAAAAGTCTGGACCTGCCGAAGAGGCAAGAGACTTTTTCTTCCCTCTTTGTTTCCTGGTGCGCGAGGAGAGGGGATTAAGAGCGCTGCTTAAAGGAGCTCCAGACACGGGCGCCAGCCGCGGCTAAAAGCACGGACCCCAGAGACAGGAATGAGACGCTAAGGCTGCTGCTGCCGCCACCAAGAAGCCGGTGTGTGAGCACAGGTCACTCTCCACAACCCCCTTCCGGGCAGCCTGTGCAGCCTGCCACTGCCGGGTTACCGGAATCCAGGGGCAACTCCCCCGGAAGAACGCACGGCGCGCCTAACGCTGGTGCAACGTCACGCCGGCCTCTGCCGCCGCAGGCCCGCCCCGCACTGCGTGCCCCTCCCTCCATACGGCCTGAGTGAGCCAGAGCCCCCAAATCAGCGGCTCCTTTAACCCCGTCCTGTCTGAGCGAAAAACAGACGCCCTCCGGCGACCTACACGCACAGGCGGGGCCAAATCCAAAGCAGAGCCCCGGGAGCTGTGAGAACAAAGACGAGAAAGGGAAATCTCTCCCAGCAGCCTCAGAAGCAGCGGATTAAAGCTCCACAATCAACGTGATGTACCTACACCTGTGGAACACCTGAATACACAACGAATCATCCCAAATTAAGGAGGTGGACTCTGAGAGGAAGATTTATGATTTTTCCCCATTTCCTCTTTTTCTGAGTGTGTATGTGTATGCTTCTGTGTGAGATTTTGTCTGTATAGCTTTGCTTCCACCATCTGTCCTAGGGTTCTATCCGTCCGTTTTTTTTTTTTTTAATTTTTTTCTCTTAAAAATTATTTTTTATTTTAATAACTTTATTATATTTTTTCTTTATTTTATTTCACTTTATCTTCTTTCTTTCTGTTTTTCTGTCCCTCCTTCCTTCCTTCCTTCCTTCCTCCCACCCTCTCTCCCTTCTTTCTTTCTTTCTATCTTTCTTACTTTCTTTCTTTCTACTTCTACTAATTCTTTCTACTTTATCCCCCTTTTATTCTAAGACGAGTGGATGAAAGGCTCTTAATGCTGCAGCCAGGAGTCAGTGCTGTGCCTCTGAGGTGGGAGAGCCAACTTCAGGACACTCGTCCACAAGAGACCTCCCAGCTCCACGTAATATCAAACGGCGAAAATCTCTCAGAGATCTCCATCTCAACACCAGCACCCAGCTTCATTCAACGACCAGCAAGCTACAGTGCTGGACATCCTATGCCAAACAACTAGCAAGACAGGAACACAACCCCACCCATTAGCAGAGAGGCTGCCTAAAATCATAAAAAGTCCACAGACACCCCAAAACACACCACCAGACGTGGACCTGCCCACCAGAAAGACAAGATCCAGCCTCATCCACCAGAACTAGTGGTGGACTAGGCACTAGTCCCCTCCACCAGGAAGCCTACACAACCCACTGAACCAACCTTAGCCACTGGGGACAGACACCAAAAACAACGGGAGGGCTTCCCTGGTGGTGCAGTGGTTGAGAGTCTCCTGCCAATGCAGGGGACATGGGTTCATGCCCCGGTCCGGGAAGATCCCACATGCCGTGGAGCGGCTGGACCCGTGGGCCATGGCCGCTGGGCCTGCACGTCCGGAGCCTGTGCTCCACAACGGGAGGGGCCACAGCAGTGAGGGGCCCACGTATCGCAAAACAACAACAACAACAACAACGGGAACTACGAACCTGCAGCCTGCAAAAAGGAGACCCCAAGCACAGTAAGATAAGCAAAATGAGAAGACAGAAAAACACACAGCAGATGAAGGAGAAAGATAAAAACCCACCAGACCTAACAAATGAAGAGGAAATAGGCAGTCTACCTGAAAAAGAATTCAGAATAATGATAGTAAAGATGATCCAGAATCTTGGAAATAGAATAGACAAAATGCAAGAAACATTTAACAAGGACCTAGAAGAACTAAAGATGAAACAAACAATGATGAACAACACAATAAATGACATTAAAAATACTCTAGATGGGATCAATAGCAGAATAACTGAGGCAGAAGAACGGATAAGTGACCTGGAAGATAAAATAGTGGAAATAACTACTGCAGAGCAGAATAAAGAAAAAAGATTGAAAAGAACTGAGGACACTCTCAGAGACCTCTGGGACAACATTAAACAACCCAACATTCGAATTATAGGGGTTCCAGGAGAAGAAGAGAAAAAGAAAGGGACTGAGAAAATATTTGAACAGATTATAGTTGGAAACTTCCCTAATATGGGAAAAGAAATAGTTAATCATGTCCAGGAAGCACAGAGAGTCCCATACAGGATAAATCCAAGGAGAAATATGCCAAGACACATATTAATCAAACTGTCAAAAATTAAATACAAAGAAAATATATTAAAAGCAGCAAGGGAAAAACAACAAATAACACACAAGGAAATCCCCATAAGATTAACAGCTGATCATTCAGTAGAAACTCTGCAAGCCAGAAGGGACTGGCAGGACATATTTAAAGGGATGAAGGAGAAAAACCTGCAATCAAGATTACTCTACCCAGCAAGGATCTCATTCAGATTTGATGGAGAAGTTAAAACCTTTACAGACAAGCAAAAGCTGAGAGAGTTCAGCACCACCAAACCAGCTTTACAACAATGCTAAAGGAACTTCTCTAGGCAAGTAACACAAGAGAAGGAAAAGACCTACAATAACGAACCCAAAACAATTAAGAAAATGGGAATAGGAACATACATATTGATAATTACCTTAAATGTAAATGGACTAAATGCTCCCCCCAAAAGACACAGATTGGCTGAATGGATACAAAAACAAGACCCATATATTTATTGTCTACAAGAGACCCACTTCAGACCTAGAGACACATACAGACTGAAAGTAAGGGGATGGAAAAAGATATTTCATGCAAATGGAAACCAAAAGAAAGCTGGAGTAGCACTACTCATATCAGACAAAATAGACTTTAAAATAAAGACTATTAGAAGAGACAAAGAAAGACACTACATAACGATCAAGGGATCGATCCAAGAAGAAGATATAACAATTGTAAATATTTATGCACTCAACATAGGAGCACCTCAATACATAAGGCAAATACTAACAGCCATAAAAGGGGAAATCGACAGTAACACATTCATAGTAGGGGACTTTAACACCCCACTTTCACCAATGGACAGATCATCCAAAATGAAAATAAATAAGGAAACACAAGCTCTAAATGATACATTAAACAAGATAGACTTAATTGATATTTATAGGACATTCCATCCAAAAACAACAGAATACACATTCTTCTCAAGTGCTCATGGAACATTCTCCAGGATAGATCATATCTTGGGTCACAAATCAAGCCTTGGTAAATTTAAGAAAATTGAAATTGTATCAAGTATCTTTTCTGATCACAATACTATGAGACTAGATGTCAATTACAGGAAAAGATCTGTAAAAAATACAAACACATGGAGGCTAAACAATACACTACTTAATAACGAAGTGATCACTGAAGAAATCAAAGAGGAAATTAAAAAATACCTAGAAACAAATGACAATGGAGACACGATGACCCAAAATCTATGGGATGCAACAAAAGCAGTTCTAAGAGGGAAGTTTATAGCAATACAATCCTACCTTAAGAAACAGGAAACATCTCAAATAAACAACCTAACCTTGCACCTAAAGCAGTTAAAGAGAGAAGAACAAAAAAACCCCAAGTTAGCAGAAGGAAATAAATCATAAAGATCAGATCAGAAATAAGTGAAAACGAATTGAAGGAAACGATAGCAAATTTCAATAAAACTAAAAGCTGATTCTTTGAGAAGATATACCAAATTGATAAACCATTAGCCAGACTCATCAAGAAAAAAAGGGAGAAGACTCAAATCAATAGAATTAGAACTGAGAAAGGAGAAGTAACAACTGACACTGCAGAAATACAAAAGATCATGAGAGATTACTACAAGCAACTCTATGCCAATAAAATGGACAACCTGGAAGAAATGGACAAATTCTTAGAAATGTACAACCTGCCAAGACTGAATCAGGAAGCAATAGAAAATATGAACAGACAATCACAAGCACTGAAATTGAAACTGTGATTAAAAATCTTCCAACAAACAAAAGCCCAGGCCCAGATGGCTTCACAGGCGAATTCTATCAAACATTTAGAGAAGAGCTAACACCTATCCTTCTCAAACTCTTCCAAAATATAGCAGAGGGAGGAGCACTCCCAAACTCATTCTATGAGACCACCATCACCCTGATACCAAAACCAGACAAGGATGTCACAAAGAAAGAAAACTACAGACCAATATCACTGATGAACATAGATGCAAAAATCCTCAACAAAATACTAGCAAACAGAATCCAACAGCACATTAAACGGTTCATACATCATGATCAATTGGGGCTTATTCCAGGAATGCAAGGATTCTTCAATATACACAAATCAATCAACGTGATACACCATATTAACAAATTGAAGGAGAAAAACCACATGATCATCTCAATAGATGCAGAGAAAGCTTTCGACAAAATTCAACACCCATTTATGATAAAAACCCTGCAGAAGGTAGGCACAGAGGGAACTTTCCTCAACATAATAAAGGCCATATATGACAAACCCACAGCCAACATCATCCTCAATGGTGAAAAACTGAAAGCATTTCCACTAAGATCAGGAACAAGACAAGGTTGCCTGCTCTCACCACTCTTATTCAACATAGTTTTGGAAGTTTTAGCCACAGCAATCAGAGAAGAAAAGGAAATAAAAGGAATCCAAATCAGAAAAGAAGAAGTAAAGCTGTCACTGTTTGCAGATGACATGATACTATGCATAGAGAATCCTAAAGATGCTACCAGAAAACTCCTAGAGCTAATCAGTGAATCTGGTAAAGTAGCAGGATACAAAATTAATGCACAGAAATCTCTGGCATTCCTATACACTAATGATGAAAAATCTGAAAGTGAAATCAAGAAAACACTCCCATTTACCATTGCAACAAAAAGAATAAAATATCTAGGAATAAACCTACCTAAGGAGACAAAAGACCTGTATGCAGAAAATTATAAGACACTGATGAAAGAAATTAAAGATGATACAAATAGATGGAGAGATATACCATGCTCTTGGATTGGAAAAATCAACATTGTGAAAATGACTCTATTACCCAAAGCAATCTACAGATTCAATGCAATCCCTATCAAACTACCACTGGCATTTTTCACAGAGCTAGAACAAAAAATTTCACAATTTGTATGGAAACACAAAAGGCCCCGAATAGCCAAAGCAATCTTGAAAATGAAAAACGGAGCTGGAGGAATCAGACTCCCTGATTTCAGACTATACTACAAAGCTACAGTAATCAAGACAGTATGGTACTGGCACAAAAACAGAAAGATAGATCAATGGAACAGGATAGAAAGCCCAGAGATACACCCACGCACATATGGTCACCTTGTCTTTGATAAAGGAGGCAAGAATATACAATGGAGAAAAGACAGCCTCTTTAATAAGTGGTGCTGGGAAAACTGGACAGGTACATGTAAAAGTATGAGATTAGATCGCTCCCTAACACCATACACAAAAATAGGCTCAAAATGGAATAAAGACCTAAATGTAAGGCCAGAAACTATCAAACTCTTAGAGGAAAACATAGGCAGAACACTCTATGACATAAATCACAGCAAGATCCTTTTTGACCCACCTCCCCGAGAAATGGAAATAAAAACAAAAATAAACAAATGGAACCTAATGAAACTTCAAAGCTTTTGCACAGCAAAGGAAACCATAAACAAGACAAAAGACAACCCTCAGAATGGGAGAAAATATTTTCAAATGAAGCAACTGACAAAGGATTAATCTCCGAAATTTATAAGCAGCTCAATAACAAAAATCAAACAACCCAATCCAAAAATGGGCAGAAGACCCAAATAGACATTTCTCCAAAGAAGATATACAGAATGCCAACAAACACAGGAAAGAATGCTCAACATCATTAATCATTAGAGAAATGCAAATCAAAACTACAATGAGATATCATCTCACACGAGTCAGAATGGCCATCATCAAAAAATCTAGAAACAATAAATGCTGGAGAGGGTGTGGAGAAAAGGGAACCCTCTTGCACTGTTGGTGGGAATATAAATTGATACAGCCACTGTGGAGAACAGTATGGAGGTTCCTTAAAAAACTACAAATAGAACTACCATATGACCCAGCAACCCCACTACTGAGCATATACCCTGAGAAAACCATAATTCAAAAAGAGTCATGTACGAAAATGTTCATTGCAGTTTTATTTACAGTAGCCCGGAGATGGAAACAACCTAAGTGTCCATCAACAGATGAATGGATAAAGAAGATGTGGCACATATATACAATGGAATATTACTCAGCCATAAAAAGAAACGAAATTGAGCTATTTGTAATGAGGTGGATAGACCTAGAGTCTGTCATACAGAGTGAAATAAGTCAGAAAGAGAAAGACAAATACCGTATGCTAACACATATATGTGGAATGTAAGAAAAAAAATGTCATGAAGAACCTAGGGGTAAGACAGCAATAAAGACAGAGACCTACTAGAGAATGGACTTGAGGATATGGGGAGGGGGAAGGGTAAGCTTTGGCAAAGCGAGAAAGAGGCATGGACATATATACACTACCAAAAGTAAGGTAGATAGCTAGTGGGAAGCTGCTGCATAGCACCGGGAGATCAGCTTGGTGCTTTGTGACTGCCTGGAGGGGTGGGATAGGGAGGGTGGGAGGGAGGGCAATGCAAGAGGGAAGAGATATGGGGACATATGTATATGTATAACTGATTCACTTTGTTATAAAACAGAAACTAACACACCATTGTAAAACAATTATACTCCAATAAAGATGTAAAAAAAAAAAAAAAAACACTCCTAGAACCAATAAATGAGTTCAGCAAGGTCACGAGAGTTAGATCGACACATAAAACTCAATCACGTTTCTATATACTAACAATGAACATGTGGAAATTGAAATTAAAAACAGAATGTCATTGACAACCACCCCAGAGAAAACGAAATACGTAGGTATATACACTCATTAGGCATACACTAAATAAATGGAGTGACATGCCAAGAAGAAAAAAAAATAATAATAATGCTATTCACTCTTCCCATGAGAGATCTGTTGCTATGAGGAATATCTAGGAATCTTAGCCCTCACAAGATAAGTACAAATGGTAAATTTCATGAGGTTTCTCATATCTTAAAAGAATGCAGTATAATAGAAAACATTAGGTTTCATTGTAAAACCCTGGGAACATAGGCAAGCCAGCCTGGAGGCAAGCAGAAATGAGCAGCAACAAAGTTAGAGAAACACAGCAGAAGCCCTGATCAAACTTTACCTGAAGCCTGATATATATCTCTCCTTATGACTTTCAGTTTGATGGGCCAATAAACCTGCTTTTCCTGAGGTGGGTCTTTTGTTACTTGCAACCGAAAGTGTGCTAACCCATGCATTCAAATACTCATTTTTTAATGCTTTTATTCATTTATAAACTCAATAAATTTTGAGTAATTAATGATTAAATGACATTAATTTATATCTCCACAAATTCTATATATATGCAATGACAGGTTGACGATCAAAAATTCCATTAATCACACAAGTAGTGTAATGTATCAAAAACAGTCATGTTGACATTTTTGCTTGAATGACTTTTTAGTGAATTTAGTAGACATAATAATGACACAGAAGTATAAAATTAAGCTTTTATTTTAGCTAATTTAATAACCTGACCAAAAACCAACAAAAGGGGTAAAGTCATGAAGAGATAATTACCATAGAAATGCTTATTAAAATAATGATGGTTAGGAGTAGCTTTTTAAATTGCCTCAAAATACGTATATTTGACTGTGATATAGACACTAAGCATCACATTACACAGCAGTCTGGGACATAAATTGGCACTAACCTTCCACAGAACAAATTGAAATGTGGTGTCAAAAATACTAAGAAATGTATTTTTTTGTTCATTGATTTGACTTCTAAAATTTTTCCTAAGGAAATAATTTACTACTGTCCAAAGATATATACAAATATGATATCATAACTGTTATTTTTATAATAGCAGAAATTATATATAAGCATATCCCAAATTAGGCTTTAGCTTAAATACAGAACAGAATAAATAATTTACAAACTGAAGAAGTTTCTTATATCTGGGGCAGAGTGTCTAATAGTGAAAATAGGACAAAGCTGGGATACTGACTAGAATCTAGCTGGAGAGCTTTGCCTGCTCACTGTGGAGCTGAGACTTATCCGAAGGGCAAAGTTGAGCTGTTGCAGGGAGATAATCAGAGGACTGACATGACCATATGTGCATTTTTGTTTGCAACTCACTCTAGCCCTATGCAGGAGAATGAATGGAAGGCTATAGATTTGTCACTGGACAAAGCTGTCAGGGGTAGAAAAAAGCCATCCCATTTAAAAATATATTTTTAAAACTATTCAACTATTTAAAAAACAATCATTTGTTGAGCATATACTATGTGTCAGACACAGTGGGATACTAACATAAACAACTTAAGACCTCCCATGTCAAAATGTGCTTTGATTGAAATAATTTATTTCAACTGTCCCTGTAACTCTCAAGGCAAAGATGATGGAAGCACAGCTATATTTGGACAAGTTTTATTCAACTATTTTTTTTAATGTTACAGGGAACAATCTATGCTATATGATATGCAAACAATAAAGGTTTGGTATCTATGAAAGTCAATCTGTATTGTAATCATCTAAACCTTTCAAAAAAGTAATTTGTTCTGTTTATAGTTGTATGACTCTATTGCCTTAGGTATAAATAGTAGGAGACCATTGCAGACGTGATACATTTGGATGGATTCTAAAATGTATCTTCTGGGTTACAGCAGTAATGAGTTGTGTAGACGTAAAAATTAAAAATAAAAAAGGAGGAAAGTGGGGTTTCCCTGGTGGCGCAGTGGTTGAGAGTCTGCCTGCCGATGCAGGGGACACAGGTTCGTGCCCCGGTCCGGGAGGATCCCACGTGCCGCGGAGCGGCTGGGCCCGTGAGCCATGGCCGCTGAGCCTGCGTGTCCAGAGCCTGTGCTCCGCAACGGGAGAGGCCACAGCAGTGAGAAGCCCGCGTACCGCAAAAAAAAAAAAAAAAAAAAAAGGAGGAAACGAAGGAAGGGAGGGAGGGAAGGAGGGAGAAAAGAAAGAAGGAAGGATGGAAAGAAAAAATATTGGTCTCAAACCTGATAGCCACAATTGATATATGGAAATATGGTACTTAAGAATCATAGTTTTGGATTCTTCTTCATTCCATTAGAGAATACTCTTCAGCTCTTCTTGTGTAGCAGAATCATCCTTCAGATACTTTTCAGTTGGAACAGAAAGAAGCACCAGAGAGAAAATTGGTATTAAGAATGAATATGACTAGTTTCAGTGGACAGGTGGCCAGTTACTATGTGTGGCTTTTACCTTTGGAAGCAAACTACTCAGTTAATGGGTGATGCCATTTCTTAGAAACCTAAGCATTTCTTTTGCTTTTTTCCCTTATTGCTTATGCTCTTAAACATATTTAGTCATTTCTACATGAGCATTTACTGTGTAGAAACTGTCTAAGTGAGACATACTAAGGAAATTCCTCTAATTGTTATGACTTTTTACCCACAGCATTAAACGCACCCTGACTTCTATGGATGCATCTGGATAATTTTCACACCAAAGAAATGAAAGGTGGTAGATCACTATATCTACCCTTGCTTAGTTTTCTAGAAGGCTGACGAATCTCAAGATTAATAAATTAGAAAGATATTTTCAAAATTGAGCTCTTGGGTCTTAAAAGTGAACTTCCCCTGTACTTTTTTCCTTGTACTGGGTAGCTCGGTTTTCCGGGGATCAGCAATGGCTAGGCAGCAGATCTCTTTTGGAGTATCTGGGCTAGCTACTACTTATCTGAGATCCAGATCCCACATCCCAGACATTGAATTCAACCAAAAATTCACATCACTTCTTAAGATGGGTTAAGAGATGGGTTAAGACTGAGGTGGAGGAAAAGCTGGCCATTAAAAGGACATGCACAAACTTCGAACTTCAGGAGTAAATTGTACAATATTAACTACCATAGTTAACTTGGAAACTTAAAAGGTGATTATGACGGTTCCAAATCAGTACAGCTTTTGCTGATATTAAAATATTCCCTTTGGGATATATGATGTGTCCCAGTAGTTCAAACTCAGGTCTTAAGAACATTAATTTCCTTGAGTTTTTATAGAGGTTGTAGGGTCAGGAATTAACCAGGATATTTCAGAACAGGGAGTATATGAATATATCTCCCAGATTTAAAACCACACTGTAATATTCCATTTGAGATTGTTGGAGAGGGCTTTTATGAAGCTGAAGTGTTTAACCCATTAGCTGACTGCTTGAATCTTGTCTGATGGCATTTCACTTAAGCATTTTCAAATATAAAATATTGCATAATAGTGAAAGTTGACTAATAAACATTTCAAATTTTGCCGAGCCTAGACCATTTTTGTTTGAGAGGCTGGTTATTTAAACAGGGTCAGGCCTTGAACAAAGAAACAAAAGATAAATCATCACTGACATCAAATTTAGAAACATAGATAGCTAAGAGAGAGAGAAATAGATAAATAAGTAGATAATCTTCCAAACAGAAGATACGGTGTCCAGCTCTTTTCTCTTTTCAAGACCTTTTTTCTGCTCTCATGACCTGGTTTTATCCCCTGATGCCCTTCTTGCTGACTCTCCTCTTACAAGTACACCTTACTCATAGGTATTAGTTGACTATCACAGCACAGTTCTAGATGCTAAGGATATAACCATTAAAAAAAAATGCACACACACAAGGTCTCTGACACTATGCTACTTATATTATATGGATAGACAGACAACAAAGAATAACTAAGCAAGCACATACATGAAATAAAATTGGTAAGTGATGACAATTATATAAAAAATAAAAGAGGGCAAATGACCCAAGAATTGCTCTGTGATAGGGGAGAGGACAAATGGTTTTATAATGTAGGGGTCACATGACATGCTTTTTCTTCCTTTTTTCTTTTTTTAGTTTCATCTTTCGTGTTGGGTTGGTCTTCACTGTGCTTAGTATAATACTTTTTATGTCTTATATATTCAAGACAGAGTTATTAAAGAATATATGTAATCAGCTCACTAAATGCATGGTTTCATGTTCTCCCTATCTTATTTTTATTAACTTCCTGAGCAGACCTGGCACTCAAAGAAGGTTAAGCTTTACTATATATTGTGTTCATTGCTTGAACGAAAATACTACGAAAATACTATGTTTTTCCACATAGCCCAAATAAAGGAGTAAATGATGAAAAGGCAATTTAAGACAAAAGAAGATATTACAAACTGTACTACGACAGAGAAAATATTCCTTAAATGAGCTTAGCATTTGGGAACAGTATTGAGTTGATGCATTTACTGTCTAAAGTTATACATCAATATCGGCTGGAGGGTGTGGATGTTCTACTCAAGAAGAAATTAGCACAGATATCCAAAAACGTGACCATAGCACAGAAATGTAGAAACATAAAAGAACATTTACATTTCTACAAAAACAATTTCTGCATTTTAAACCGGCATAAAGTCTCTAATCCACCACAACCTAAGGGTTATTTTGTTTGTTCATTACATCTATTCTACAGTAACATACTAGCTGGGGGGGAACAGATTAGTTTCCTATGTAGGCAATAGCAAAGCCCTTGCTCTGAAATACCATGCCAACTCATCCCAGCCCTTCCAAACCACTGGTCCTCTCCTCTCCTCCTAACAATAGGTGTAACAACATCTCCCTGATGCCATAAGTCTGGCCCATAAAAAAGACCATTTGTTGAAGAGTTTGTACTCCGGTGGCAGACAGTCTGTGTTCAGTAATCATCGCTTGAACACTTAATTCTTCTGTGACCCTAAGTTGCTTAGACATACATCTATCAGTTTCTTCATTTATATGACCTAAATAACAGCAGTACCTAACATCGGGGTGTTGTGAAGATTAAATTAGCTCATACAGGGCTTGGAAAAATGCTTGACACAAAAAATAAAAAGGTTCCGTATACGTATGTTATTATTATCATTATCATGTTTATTTACTGGGCTTCTATCAGCCTTATTCTATTTTATTTCTCAATTTAGTCAGAACTCAGGTGGAGGAAATTGGAGCATTATCAGACACTGATATTTGGAGCCAAGAATGGACCAGGAAAGTTGGGAAATAAGACGAGAAGTAAAAAGTAGGGCTCAAAAACACAACGAGAAGCTCTTAGTAGAGCTTGGGAACAGGGGGAGTGTGTGATCAAAGATATTGACCGTGGCCAAGTGGAGACATACTATGGCATAGAGTGCAGCTCTACAAAGTTTGGGTGGAAAATATTACACAGACTAAATTTTCAACCACAGTATGGAATGACCTGCCATGCACATGATCTGTGCGTTGTTACAGGTGGTCAGGGCCAGCAGGTCGACTGGCTACCAGGAGTGCCAGGGAGATACCTATAGTCTCCCGAAGGTGCCAGCAGGATTGCCCAGATTTTTTTTTTCCTAGGGAGGCCATACCTCTTGTTTCCATAGGCTTCATGAATAAAATCAGTGGGTTAGAAGAAAAACAGGGATTTCAGGAAGAAGATGCTTCCTTTCCATTCCTGATGCCTCCTCAGTGAGAGAGGTCCAAACTGCCTCTCACCCGGCCAGCATGCTGGCAGCTAAAACATCTTGTTTCTGCAAATTTTACAGAATTCTAGACTCCATTGCTTCAGCCTCCATTGGCTTTCTGGTAAATGTGGGAAAAATTAATTGGATGTGCTTGTCTTAGTTCTGATTCTCCTCTTGAGGAGGAAGCCTAACCTTCAAGAACTAGAGTTCTCTGTTTTTAACATTCTAGGAGTCCCCATCCCTGTCTCTACAACCCCCTTGCCCATGCACGCACATACACACACGAGGAGGCAAATGCAGCCCATCGTGTCCACGACTAGGTAAATAGTCTACTAATTCTGGAGTTGAGATCTACATCGATATGGACTTCACATTAGGTTACATATTCACATTTAACAGTTTTTAATAAATAGGTTGATACCTGGGCCTCCAATCTGCCTTACTTTTAATTTCTCAGTATGTGCAAACAGTGAGAAAGAGAATGTCTTAGCAATCTCTTGATCTGCAGCCACGATTTCCCCATTTAAGTTAACACAGTGAAGAACTTCTTGAATACATTAAACCAGTTACTCCTTGGACTTTATAATCATTTGTCAGGAGGGAAATATAAATTAAAACCACCATGAGATACAACTACACACCTATTAGAATGGTCAAATTAAAAAGATCGACCATACCAAGTGTTGGAGAGAAAATGAAGAACTGATACTCTCATAAACTACTGGAATGTAAACTGATAGAACCACTTTAGAAAAGTCTTGTCAGTTCCTTATTATAAAATAATGCAGTTAATAAATGACCCAACAGTTCCATTATTTGGTATTTACTCAAGAGAAATAAAGATGTATGTGCACAAAAAAAAAAAGAAAGAAAAAGAACAACACCTCTGTCAGAATATCAAGTTTCTCACATTTCTTATCATGACCTTCATTTATTACAGAGGCTTTCATTGTGGAAAGGCTCTCCCTTGATTGCTTCAAAACAATATTCTGAGAAGCATCAGCTATCGACCAACATGACAACTCTCTCATTATAGGGATCTGTCCTGTATCCAATCACTTACGAGTTAATTTACATTTAAAAAAACACAGTCCATAGCAGAACATACAATATTTTTAGGAGAGAGATGATTCTGTACCTAGAGAAATAAAATGTTGGCTTTTCAAATTTGTCTCTGAGCCAGCCCTCTCACAGACACCTGGCTGAGTTCTGTGGGAAAAAAAGGTTGAAATAAGTAAAAATGAAAGAAATTTTGACTAAAATCTTTGTAAACTTTCCAAGACAAACAGCTATGTGTTAGTATCTGATTTTGCCAAAATACTAAGGGAAGATGAGCAACTTTTCTGAGTCACTTTTAGATAGAACACGACGAGATTTTGAACAGAGGGAAATGCCAGTGAGAGGAACTAGTATTCAACAGAGAGAATGCAGCTACTCAGGAGGGTATCACTCAGCTGTGGTGATGACTGCATGGACAGTTCGAGACTTCTGGAAATAGATAAGAGTACTCACCATTGGGGGCAAGAGGGTATGGCAAGAGGGAGAGGTAGAAACTAGTAAATATCTCACGGTCAATGGACAAGAATTTCTTACACATACAATACACTTATTGGGGATTTCAGTAATAATAGGATGTGAGAATTCACAATTGGAGACTAGAATTAGCAAATATACAGACTGTTATCGTTTATTGTGTAATAGACAGTTACAGATGTTGCTGATCTTTAAAAACTGGGGCTTCCTTTCAGGGGAAGGGGCCTTCAGAATATTTTTTCTGCCTAAAGCCAGAGCTTAAATTCTTCTAGTAAATGTTCTCTCTCCTGAGAAATATTCTCTCAGTCTGGATAGTATGTCTATTAGAGTCTTCAGAAAATTAGAGAAAACTAATTACAGGATAATGATGAGTTCCCTGAGAAGAACTGAAACCCTGCCATGTCCAGGAGGTCAAGGCCTGATTTCTTCAATAAACTCTAAGCTCTCTACATCCCCAAAGCAAAACATTTGCCTAAAATATAATGGGTTCTTAAGACATAACTGTTGATTGGTAAATAAATGTAGGTCATCAAGTTATTTCTAAATTTACCCTTCAATTTCTTCTTATTCATAATGTATACATAGAATTCTTAATTTAAACTATGGATGAATGTTTAAATTGGAATATAATTATGTGTCATTTTAGTTAACTGAAGAGACCCTATTGAATGACTCACATACTCAAGGACGATATATTCAAAAATAGGTTCTAACTTCAGATGAATTGTGAACTAGAGATGATAACTTTTTCTTTTCAGATAGCAATGACTAATTGCTCTTTTTTTTTGGCCATCAAAGAAATATTTTCTGTATGATGCACTTTATGCTTGTCCTTTTTGACATTCTTTTTGATGCTGATAAAATTAAAAGGTATCTTAGTAGTAATTATGAGCTTATAATGGCTTAAGATATCAATTCACCTGCATAGAATATTTTCAACTTATTAAGAAACACCATAAAAGGAAGACAAAGCCTTAAGTGATAAAATAACTGAAGTCATAAGTGTATTACAACTGAGGTAAACACATAGCCCAACATCTCCTAAATAGAAGAGTTTGTCTTCTACTTGCTTATTACTACATTCTGGAAACAATATTTAAATAGGCAATATTTTGCAGGTCTAAGAGTGTCCTGTAGTCAGTCACTCAGTGGGAACCCACACATATATTTCACAATAATTGAGTCCTAAATGCTTTAACAATGGCAGATAATCATGAGAATTCTTGGGCCTCTCCTGGGTTAGGTATGGCATCTTTAGAAAACACTCGCATAATATTAACAAATTGTCTTGGCTTGATAGAGATTTGTAGAAATGTTTTTATCTCTGGCTTGATAAAAATATTTTACTATTTTTTCATTTATTTCAAAAAGTTTTACAAAGGGCAAAGGTTTCAAGTGTCTGTGATCAGAATGTAACTAAACGTGGCATTCTCTTTTGTTCCCAGTTTTAATGAGTCATCTGACTACTCTGGAATAGTTTCATTAAGTTATTTTCCTTAAGGTTTTACAAATCTTAAATTCCTTAAAATGAAAAACTGTGGCACCTCAAGAATTAACAAAATGATGCTTATTGCTTCCCCTGAAACATGACCTAACAAGTGTGAAACATAAATAACAGATTGATAAAATGAAGGCTTCACAATACCATTAGATCCAGCTTTCAACACATACATTTAGTTGTACTATGGGAAAAAATGATTATATAGGAATATAATCTATGCTATGGTAACTCAAATATTAAAATATCTTCCAATAAATGGTCAGTAATGATGACAGTGATTATAAACAAGTGTTTTATAAAATGTTGTGTTCCTGCCCATCAAGAGTTTCAAAGTGTTTTACTAGACAATATATTGACGATGAAGTTGAGCTATATCTTGCGTCTACATTGGCAAGAATTTGAAATGACACTTGTGTTCAAAAGGCAATAAACCCCAGAGAGAACAGAAAGAAACATGCCCACATTCCTCAGTATATTTGTATATTTACCAGTGTTTTTCTTGAATCAAATGACTTTCCTTTTTTCCTCCATGAAAGATACATGATAAATATAATAGCTCTGAAAAATTCGTGTATGAGGAATACCAGTAGGAATAAATGTTTCCCTGGAGAGGTACACAGAAAGATACACAGAAAGAGCACACAGAAAGATTCCAGTTACTCTTTCTTTATTTATATTTGGATTTTCTAATCATAATTATACTGTTTGAAAATATTTTTATGTGCTTATTATCCAAATCAACAAGAAAGTGTTATTCACAGACCTAAGAAGGACCCCAAAATACATATTCAGGTTGATTGTTAATGTTTTTACTCCTTTTACCAAATTGTCCATTGCAACATTAGTCATGAGGCCTAAAATGGGATTATTTCTCTAAAAAATATTGTCATACATAATGACCAAGAACATACACTATATTTAACATAGATTTTAAGTCATTTGATCTCAAGTAGGCAAAAGGAAAGAAACCTACAAAGAGGTAAAGTCTGTGGGCTCTGTAGATAAATCCAACAGAGTCTTGGGGAATAAAAAAGGTGCCCTTTATCCACTGCCTGATTTTGGCTAGATTTGTCATGGCTGTTCATATATTTAAGCTATTTTAAAGATGCTGTTTCTTATCAAAAATATTTTCTAAAAACAGCAGGGAAAATATTAGTAGTTATAAAGTTATATGAGCTGGATATCTCTTTGACCATCTGTGTTATCTATTGTACGTGTGACTCTGCATACCCATCTTATATTTTCATAATTGGCCCTCTAATCTAAATACAAAATGATCACCCACGAATGCCAGCTTGACTTGGATGAGAATTACAAGCATATGTACAGTACCTCGGGTATTATTGTCAGAACACTACAAAATATGTTTGTGACTCTTGTATAAAATTACACCCTGGACTCATTATAGCTAGAAATAACACAGTCTTTTATTCAAGTCAGGATGACTCTGGACCCAGTGTAAATGTTGCTCAGCTGTATTGTCATATAGAACACAGATGACACTGCTAAAAGTTGTTTGGGAACAGTCACAGCTAAATTGGCAGATTCAATAGCATAAGAGAACTGAATCCCAATGCTGGGTTGAGAAAGAAAAATGCGCTTAGTGACTTTACCTGGTTAGTGACAAGACTCATCAAAATGTATGCCTATTTTTCTGTCCACATACAGGGACAGTTCCTTTGCAGCTGTGAAATATGTTGATACTATTTATTTCAGTGATATGATATAGTAAATATTTGGTTTTAAGAATGAATTCGCTTATAGTTGTGGTTGGTCAGGATAGAATGGGACACTAAAGAGATGGTGACTTTTTTTCTATCATCTTCATCAACTACAGTTGCCAATTTCAAAGTACCCGACAATGTTAAGTTACTGACTTTGCTGATAAGATAGAGTCCCCTATGACCCCACCTCGATTATGATCTATTTCTACTTTATATTTATTTGTCGTGACTTTGTTTTAATTCAGATCTTCTCATGATTGGCCCGCCCTTATCCTTACCTTATTTCATATGTTATCTCCTCTAGCATGGCTTTCCTGATGTTCTTTTTAAAATTCCTTCTGCAAATCACCAGCCCCTAGTATTTCACATTGTTCATTCTCTTTACATAATTTATCATAATCTATTTATTTAAATTATTGTTTTAGTCTTTCCACAATATAATGTAAGTTCTTTGTATCAGTATAAGGGAAGAGATCCTTTTTGTTTTGATCACAACTATATTCCTAAGACCTAGCATGGGGTTGGGCATACAATGATTGTTCAAAAAATACTGCTAAATGGATAAATGAATAAATAACAAACATTTAAAGAACATTAACCCTAAACAACTGGATTGACATTATTGCTGCTACGGTGATAGCGTGTTTATCCTTAGTAGGTTGGCTCTAAGTAAATCATATATCACTGGTTCTACACATTTAAAATGATTTGGGGACATTTACAAAACTGAATATTGTTGCTGTGTTCAAAATTGTTTTATTGTCTGGAACCAGACAATGACATTAAAAAAAAAAAATTGGCGGGGGGGAGGCTTCCCTGGTGGCGCAGTGGTTAAGAATCTGCCTGCCAATGCAGGGGACACAGGTTCAAGCCCTGGTCCGGGAATATCCCACATACTGCGGAGCAACAAAGCCCGTGCGCCACAACTACTGGGCCTGCACTCTAGAGCCCGGGAGCCACAACTACTGAAGCCTGTGCGCCTAGAGCCTGTGCCCTGAAACAAGAGAAGCCACTGCAGTGAGAAGCCCATGCACTGCAACAAAGAGTAGCCCCCGCTCTCTGCAACTAGAGAAAGCCCGCACGTAGCAACGAAGACCCAACGCAGCCCAAAATAAATTTTAAAAAAAGTTTTTTTCTTGACTTACCTTTAATTTTATCCTTGTTGTAATTCAAGGAATATTTCCTGACTTCTTTTTCTTACCTGAAAAAAGGGGGTTGGGGAGTTTGATACTAGTTCAGCTTCATGATCAATTTCCTCATGGTATTTAATTTTATTCTTATGTCTGCAATACTGTGGTTCTTGCTAATCTCCATATCCATAGCCCCAGGAGACAATTCATTTGACTGATCGCTTTTGATTGCTCTTGGATCTGATTATTAGATAAATGATTATTAGATAATGTCTCAAATGAAATATTTTTTCTCAAATGTCAGATATCTCTTCCTATTCTTATAGATTATATCTCAGTAGCATCATAGAGGCAAATTTATTTTTTTTAAACCTACCTTATAAAATAAATACTGAAATGATACAATCATGAAAAATTAGAGCTGAAAGAGATCCTAGTCATTTGGACTGCTTTTCAGATGAGGAAATGAAGGTCCAGTGATATTTAATAAATTGCTCAAAGTCACAGAGATAGTAGAAAATTCAGGGCATCCTGTTCTTTCCCTTAAAATTTTACTCTGGTTGCATTTTATTACTTTAAGTGATGCATCTCCTATGGAGTGTTATTTATTCTATTAAGAGAGAGAAGTACACAAACAAGACAGAATCTAGTAACATTTCTGCAAATGTGTCTTCCTCTTTTGTGTTTGATGACTTTGCACATGATGCTTGGATTGCTTGCTCTATCTTAAGGATTCAGAGCTCTTTTATCAACCCTGCAAAACCCTGTTCAAACATGACCATTGTATTGGGAGGTCCCTTGAGCATCTGTCATGCAACCAGTTAGAGTTAATACCACTTAGGATGGATGTACTTTTTGTATACCTTCCAGATACTATCATCACAGCAAGTATTACCTATAATTTCTTATGCACAATGGTCTAAACATCTTTAAATATGTTAGTTTATATTTATAGAGCAGAAGCAGCATCTGTTACAACACTGCATCTCCTCCTAGTGTCTAGCAAAATTATGGAAAATTGCAAAAAATTACAGAAAAAAGAGCAGACTTGTGGAAGAGATTCTGAAGCAGCCCTATTCCTGTCTCCCTCTAATCCTACTCATTTATTCAGTGCAGTTAGATTTTCCCTTGTATTTGAATGAAAACTCAGGCGTGTTCCACGAATCCCCTTGGCAAACTCTTGTAATAAAATATTCTACAGCCATTTTACATCACAGAACACAGTCTCAATTCAGTAACTTTAAACTTAAGTGTCCATCGACAGATGAATGGATAAAGAAGATGTGGCACATATATACACTGGAATATTACTCAGCCATAAAAAGAAATGAAATTGAGTTATTTGTAGTGAGGTGGATGGACCTAGAGTCTGTCATACAGAGTGAAGCAAGTCAGAAAGAGAAAAACAAATACAGTATGCTAACACATATATTTGGAATCTAAAAACAGATGGTTCTGATGAACCTAGGGGCAGGACAGGAATAAAGACACAGACAGAGAGAATGGACTTGGTGGACATGGGGAGGGGGAAGGATAAGCTGCGATGAAGTGAGAGGGTCGTATGGACATATATACACTACCAAATGTAAAATAGATAGCTAGTGGGAAGCAGCCGCGTAGCACAGGGAGATCAGCTCGGTGCTTTGTGAGCACATAGAGGGGTGGGATAGGGAGGGTGGGAGGGAGGCAGAAGAGGGAGGAGATATGGGGATATATGTATACGTATAGCTGATTCACTTTGTTATACAGCAGAAACTAATACAACATTGTAAAGCAATTATACTCCAATAAAGATGTTAAAATAATAATACAAACACCAAGCCATTTTATTTTTTTTAATTAATTAATTTATTTATTTATTTTTGGCTGCATTGGGTCTTTGTTGCTGCACATGGGCTCTCTCTAGTTGCAGCGAGCGGGGGCTACTCCTCATTGCAGTACACAGGCTTCTCATTGCAGTAGCTTCTCTTGTTGTGGAGCACAGGCTGTAGGTGCATGGGCTTCAGCAGTTGCAGCATGCAGGCTTCAGTAGTTGTGGCACACGGGCTTAGTTGCTCTGTGGCATGTGGGCTCTTCCTGGACCAGGGCTCGAACCCGTGTCACTTCCACTGGCAGGTGAATTCTTAACCACTGCGCCACCAGGGAAGTCCCATACACCAAGCCATTTTAAACCTGAGACTTTACCCATCCCTCATGTTGGAACTTCATTCAGAAAGGTCAACTTTTACAAAAAGATTGGTCAGCATCTTCTCTCTTTCTCCCTCTAAACCTTCCTTTTCCCCTCCATATCTTCCCAGCCAAAATTTCCAGGGGTTCGAGCAAGTGCGAGGGAGAAGAGGAAGATCTTTTCTTGACAAGCCCTGACTTGGGAAGCAGGCATTGATATGCTCTATACTTTGGAGATATTCAAAGTGAAATCTTTCTCTCGTGGGCATGTTTATGGATGGTGTGGAGTCCACCCAGTTGCTGGGAATCTCTCCTCTGTCTTTCCCAATTGGCAAATCCTTCTCTATTCTGCTTGGTTGATGTAACACCTCCCAATAGATTTAGGAAACTGCTAGTCCACTACCATCATCCCTCTGCTGAGGGAGCAGCTCCACACATCCTTCTCAAGGAAGTAGAATAGGAATCACCATTGGCTCTCTCCAACAATCAGTATTCCTTCCCTTATCCTATTAAGTTCATCTCCTTGAAGCATTTCTCTCTACACTTGGGGATGGGACACAGCATTCCATCAATCAACCTCTCCAAAATATTCCTATGTGAACTTTTCTGCAAACCTCAACTAACTCCTGACAATTTTATGCCATCTCTATGATACCAGGTATATATCTATGTACCTGTAATACCAGCTATAAAACTGTTTTTTAACATAATCTGTTAAAAATTGTTTTGTAAGATCTAACACTTCTCATAGATTTTTTTTTCCATCTATTTTTTGGACCTCAATGCAGACTTATATTTTAACATCCTATTACATTAGCATATTCTAGGTATAAATGTATAGTATAAAATATATTTATTCAATAAATAAATTATCATATGAATGTGTTGAATAAAGTGATATTTAGGATTCTGGTAGTTCTCCTCAGCAAAAGAGAAACATTTGGGATATCCACTTATTTCTGGGGAAAATATAAGTAGATCTAGAAGAGACCCAAAGTTATTAATAAATTCTGAGGCATATAACATTGAGGATATATGTGCTAAAAAGTAAAATATTTTATGGATTATTTAGTCATATGTAAAATCTAACTATCATATTTTATTCATGAAAATGAAACTAAATTCTCAAGTGGTATGTTCCCAAATTACCTACCAAATAACAAGCTTAAAAAAAATTTTTTTAAGCCTTTATTTAAATTACTACTAGGATATCTCAGAGGCAGCTGATTCTGAATGTATCATGGAAAGATTTAATGAGACTCTTAACAATCAAGTTATCATTTTTCTGCTATTACACTATAGTTTGTTTATTTGTTTAAGCTATATTGGTTTTATAACATATAAGAGATCAAACCTCAATATTGTCCAGAGGTTCTGGAACATTTGTACTTCTTTAAAAGCAACTTGTGGTAAAGATTGTGCTATGGAAGAATCCACCTTTGATTGAGGCCATGCTCTTGGATGCCACGTCTAGAAGAGGCTGAAGCAAGTTCCTGTGATCAGAAGTATGTCTTCCTGCAACACATCACAGCTGTTTCCAGTAAGCAGTCTTCAGCTCATGAAGAATATGGGTGTGGTACCTACAGCCTCATAAACTGCCCACTATCTGTTCCACGGAACTTACTATGGGGAAGGCTCCTTGGATCCTCTGAGTTCCTTTGATATCACTGAGAAATGTCTAAGTTATTAGGGAAAACTAATAAAGGAAATGTATTTTTTACCATAGGGACAAAATGTGTCCTTACAATGCTTCTAGTACACTTTTCTCATAAACAGTATTTTTACATTGCAGTGAGAGAATCATTTTAATGACGTCAAGCTAAAGCCTAGAGATGTAATCTTTCTAAATTACCTTTCTATCATTTTGTTCATTTAGTGGTTTCTCAAATATGGGTAGCTGAAAGTTTATTAATTTTGCTGATGACACAGGTGATCTGCAAGGACTTAAAAACAGTCAAATATGAAGTCTCATGAAATTTACTGGTGTCCAATCATGGATTATCATCTGAAAATAAATAACCAGATGTTTTAAATAGATATTTTATCTTCAAATTTTTGTTTACAATTTGTAAAAAAAAATTAATTACTGTGTTGATTCTGAAGTTTCTATCAGCACCATATAAAACTTATCTCAAATGCTACCTACTTGAGAAATCTGTGCCTTACTGTGGACCTGAATAGAATTAGTATCTCAACAGCTTTTACAAAGTTTTTGCCTTCTCCATTCTTCAAGTCCAATATTATAGGTTTTTATAATTTACTATTTAAATCCAGTTTCCCCTGTAAGAGCTGTGACTATGTCTTGTTCAAATTTATATTTCTAGTATCTATCTCAGATCTTGGTACATATTTTGCTTAAGAGGACCACAATTCAAAGACACCCAGTGATAATTTAAAATAAATACACAGAGGGACCTTCAAGATGGTGGAGGAGTAAGACGTGGAGATCACCTTCTTCCCCACAAATACAACAAAACTGCATCTACATGTGGAACAACTCCTACAGAACACCTACTGACATTGGCAGAAGACCTCAGACTTCCCCAAAGGCAAGAAAATCCCCACATATCTGGGTAGGGCAAAAGAAAAAAAGAAA
Organism: Phocoena sinus; assembly: GCF_008692025.1. Lineage (NCBI taxonomy): Eukaryota > Metazoa > Chordata > Mammalia > Artiodactyla > Phocoenidae > Phocoena > Phocoena sinus. Next base: position 11,278,808 of record NC_045776.1, on the reverse strand, counting down.
ATCAGAGACAAAAGAATAGGGATGGGACCTGCACTTCTGGGAGGGAGCTGTGAAGGAGGAAAAGTTTCCACACACCAGGAAGCCCCTTCACTGGCAGGGACCAGAGGTGGACGGTGGGGGAAGCTTCACAGTCATGGAGGAGAGTGTAGCAACAGGGGTGCAGAGGGCAAAGCGGAGGTATTCCTGCACAGAGGATTGGTGCCGACCAGCGCTCACCAGCCTGAGAGGCTTGTCTGCTCACCCACCGAGGGGGCGGGGCTGGGAGCTGAGGCTTGGGCTTCGGTCGGATCCTAGGGAGAGGACTGGGGTTGACTTCGTGAACACAGCTTGAAGGGGGATAGTGTGCCACAGCTAGCCGGGAGGGAATCTGGGAAAAAGTCTGGACCTGCCTAAGAGGCAGGAGACCATTGTTTCGGGGTGCGCGAGGAGAGGGGATTCAGAGCACTGCCTAAACAAGCTCCAGAGACAGGTGCGAGCCGCGGCTATCAGCATGGACACCAGAGACGGGCATGAAATGCTAACACTTCTGCTGCCACCACCAAGAAGTGTGTGTGCAAGCACAGATCACTATCCACATCTCCACTCCCTGGAGCCAGTGCAGCCCGCCACTGCCAGAGTCCCATGATCCAGGGACAACTTCCCTGGGAGAACGCACGGTGCCTCAGCCTGGTGCAATCTCACACCAGCCCGTGCTGCCACAGGCTCGCCCCGCATTTCAATTATAACTACTGTACTCCTCCCCTCCCCTAGCCTAAATGAGCCAGAGCTCTCTAATCAGCTGCTTCTTTAACTCCATCCTGTCTGGGTAGGAACAGAGACCTGAGGGCGACCTACACACAGAGGTAGGGCCAAAACCAAAGCTGAACACCAGGAGCTGTGCGAACAAAGAAGAGAAAGGGAAATTTCTTTGTTTAGCCTCAGGAGCGGCAGATTAAATCCCCACAATCAACTTGAGGTACCCTGCATCTGTGGAATACCTGAATAGACAACGAATCAACCCAAAATTGAGGCGGTGGACTTTGGGAACAACTGTAGACTTGGAGTTTGCTGTCTGTGACTGTCTTGTTTCTGACTTTTATGTTTATCTTAGTATAGTTTTTAGCACTTTTTATCATTGGTGGATTTTTTATTGGTTGGGTTGCTCTCTTCTTCTATTATTACTTTTTAAAATAATTTTTTAATTTTAATTCGTTCTTTCTTTCCTTCCTTCCTCCTTCTTTCCTTCCTTCCTTCCTTCTTTCTTTCTTTTTCTTTCTTTCTTTCTTTCTTTCTTTTTTGCAATACATGGGCCTCTCACTGTTGTGGCCACTCATGTTGTGGAGCACAGGCTCTGGACACACAGGCTCAGCGGCCATCGGTCACGGACCCAGCCGCTCCATGGCATGTGGGATCTTCCCAGACCGGGGCACGAACCCATGTTCCCTGCATTGGCAGGTGGACTCTCAACCACTGCGCCACCAGGGAAGCCCACTTTCTTTCTTTCTTTCTTTTTTTCTCCCTTTTCTTCTGAGCCATGTGGCTGACAGGGTCTTGATGCTCCAGACTGATGTCAGGACTGAGGCTCTGAGGTGGAAGAGCCGAGTTCAGGACATTGGACCGCCAAAAAAAAGTGAAAAGAATTGAAAACATCCTCAGAGACCTCTGGGACAACACGAAACACAGCAACATTCGAATTATAGAGGTCCCAGAAGAAGAAGAGAAAACAAAAGAGTCTGAGAAAATATTTGAAGAGATTATAGTTGAAAACGTCCCTAACATGGGAAAGGAAATAATCAATCAAGTCCAGGAAGAGCAGAGAGTCCCATACAGGACAAATCCAAGAAACACACCAAGACATATATTAATCAAATTATCAGAAATTAAATACAAAGAAAAAATATTAAAGGCAGCAAAGGAAAAGCAACAAATAACATACAAGGGAATCCCCATAAGGTTAACAGCTGATCTTTCAGCAGAAACTTTGCAAGCCAGAAGGGAGTGGCAGGACATATTTAAAGTGATTAAAGGGAAAAACCTACAACAAAGATTACTCTACCCAGAAAGGATCTCATCAAGATTCAAGGAAGAAATTAAACCTTTAGAGACAAGCAAAAGTTAAGAGAATTCAGCACCACCAAACCAGCTTTACAACAAATGCTAAAGGAACTTCTCTAGGCAGGAAACACAAGAGAAGGAAAAGACCTACAAAAAATGAACCCAAAACAATTAAGAAAATGGTAATAGGAACATACATATTCATAATTCCCTTAAATGTAAATGGATTAAATGCTTCAACCAAAAGACATAGACTGGCTGAATGGATACAAAAACAAAACATGTATATATGCTGTCTACAGGAGACTCACTTCAGACCTAGGGACACAAACAGACTGAAAGTGAGGAGATGGAAAAAGATATTCCATGCAAATGGAAATCAAAAGAAAGCTGGAGTAGCAATTCTCATATCAAACAAAATAGACTTTAAAATAAAGACTAGTACAAGAGACAAAGAAGGATACTACATAATGATCAAGAGACCAATCCAAATAATAGATATAACAACTGTAAATATCTATGCATCCAACATAGGAGCACCTCAATATATAAGGCAAATGCTAACAGCCATAAAAGGGTGAGTCAACAGTAACACAATTATAGTATGGAATTTTAACACCCCACTTTCACCAATGGACAGATCATCCAAAATGAAAATAAATAAGGAAACACAAGCTTTAAATGACACATTAGACAAGATGGACTTAATGGATATTTATAAGACATTCCATCCAAAAACAACAGAATACACTTTCTTCTCAATTGCTCATGGAACATTCTCCAGGATAGACCATATCTTGGGTAACAAATCAAGGCTTGGTAAATTTAAGATAATTGAAATCGTATCAAGTATCTTTTCTGACCACAACACTATGAGACTAGATATCAATTACAGGGGAAAAAAACTGTAAAAAATAGAAACACATGGAGGCTAAACAACATGCTATGAACTAATCAAGATATCACTAAAGAAATCAAAGAGGAAATTTAAAAATACCTAGAAACAAATGACAATGAAAACACGACAACCCAAAACCTATGGGATGCAGCAAAAGCAGTTCTAAGAAGGAAGTTTATAGCAATAAAATCCTACCTCAAGAGGAAAGGAAAATCCCAAATAAACAACCTAACCTTACACCTAAAGCAATTAGAGAAAGAAGAACAACCCCCCCCCAAAGTTAGCAGAAGGATCAGATCAGAAATAAATGAAAAAGAAATGAAGGAAACAATAGCAAAGATCAATAAAACTAAAAGTTAGTTCTTTGAGAAGATGAACAAAATTGATTAACCATTAGCCAGACTCATCAAGAAAAAAGGGAGAAGACTCAAATAAACAGAATTAGAAATGAAGAAGGAGAAGTAACAACTAACACTGCAGAAATACAAAGGATCACGAGAGATTACTACAAGCAACTATATGCCAATAAAATGGCCAACCTGGAAGAAATGGACAAATTCTTAGAAAAGCACAACCTTCCTGGACTGAACCAGGAAGAAATAGAAAATATGAACAGACCAATCACAAGCACTGAAATTGAGAATGTGATTAAAAATCTTCCAACAATAAAAATCCCAGGACCAGATGGCTTCACCGGTGAATTCTATCAAACATTTACAGAAGAGCTAACACCTATCCTTCTCAAACTCTTCCAAAATATAGCAGAGGGAGGAACACTCCCAAACTCATTCTATGAGGCCAGCATCATCCTGTTACCAAAACCAGACAAAGATGTCACACACACAAAAAAACTACAGACCAATATCACTGATGAACATAGATGCAAAAATCCTCAACAAAATACTAGCAAACAGAATCCAACAGCACATTAAAAGGATCATACACCATGATCAAGTGGGGTTTATCCCAGGAATGCAAGGATTCTTCAATATATGCAAATCAATCAATCAATGTGATACACCATATCAACAAACTGAAGGGTGAAAACCATATGATCACCTCAATAGATGCAGAAAAACTTTTGACAAAACTCAACACCCATTGATATGAAAAACTCTCCAGAAAGTAGGCATAGAGGGAACTTACTGTAACATAATAAAGGTCATATACAACAGACTCACAGCCAACTTCGTTCTCAATGGTGAAAAACTAAAAACATTTCCTCTAAAATCAGGGAGAAGGCAAAGATGCCCACTCTCACCACTATTCTTCAACATAGTTTTGGAAGTTTTAGCCACAGCAATCAGAGAAAAAAAAGAAATAAAAGGAATCTAAATTGGAAAAGAAAAAGTAAAGCTGTCGCTGTTTGTAGATGACATGATCCTATACATAGAGAATCCTAAAGATGCTACCAGAAAACTATTAGAGCTAATCAATGAATTTGGTAAAGTTGCAGGATACACAGTTAATGCACAGAAATCTCTTGCAGGCCTATACACTAATGATGAAAAATCTGAAAGAGAAATTAAGGAAACACTGACATTTACCATTGCAACAAAAAAAATAAAATAGCTAAGAATAAGCATACTGAAGGAGACAAAAGACCTGTATGCAGAAAAACACTGACGAAAGAAGTTAAAGATGATACAAACAGATGGAGAGATATACCATGTTCTTGGATTGGAAGTATCAACATTGTGAAAATGACTATACTACCCAAAGCAATGTACAGATTCAATGCAATCCCTATCAAACTACCAAGGGAATTTTTCAGAGAAGTAGAACAAAAAATTTCACAGTTTGTATGGAAATGCAAAAGACTCTTAATAGCAAAAGGAGTTTTGAGAAAGAAAAACGGAGCTGGAGGAAACAGGCTCCCTGACTTCAGACTATACTACAAAGCTACAATAATCAAGACAGTATGGTACTGACACAAAAACAGAAATATAGATCAATGGAATAGGATAGAAAACCCAGGGATAAAGCCACATACATATGGTCATGTTATATTTGATAAAGGAGGCAAGAATATCAGTGGAGAAAAGACAGCCTCTTCAATATGTGGTGCTGGGAAAACTGGACAGCTACATGTAAAAGAATGAAATTAGAACACTCCCTAATACCATACACAAAAATAAACTCAAAATGGATTAAAGACCTAAATGTAAGGCAGACACTATCAAACTCTTAGAGGAAAATATGGGCAGAACACTCTTTCACATAAATCACAGCAAGATCCTTTTTAACCCACCTCCTGAAGAAATGGAAATAAAAACAAAAATAAACAAATCAGACTTAATGAAACTTAAAAGCTTTTCCACAGCAAAGGAAATCATAAGCAAGACAAAAAGACAACCCTCAGAATGGGAGAAAATATTTGCAAATGAAGCAACTGACAAAGGATTAACCTCCAAAATTTACAAGCAGCTCATGCAGCTCAATAGCAGAAAAACAAACAATCCAATCCAAAACTGGGCAGAAGATCTAAATAGACATTTCTCCAAAGAAGATATAGGGATTACCAAGAAACACATAAAAGGATGCACAGCATCACTAATCATTTGAGCAATGCAAATCAGAACTACAATGAGGTATCACCTCACACCAGTCAGAATGGCTATCATCAAAAAATCTACAAACAATAAATTCTGGAGAGGGTGTGGAAGAAAGGGAACCCTCTTGCACTTTTGCTGAGAATGTAAATTGATACAGCCATTATGGAGAACAGTATGGAGGTTCCTTAAAAACTACAGATAGAACTACCATATGACCCAGCAATCCCACTACTGGGCATATACCCTGAGAAAACCATAATTCAAAAAGAGTCATGTACCACAATGTTCATTGCAGCTCTATTTACAATAGCCAGGCGATGGAAGCAACCTAAGTGCACATCAACAGAAGAATGAATAAAGAAGATGTGGCACATATATACAATGGAATATTTCTCAGCCATAAAATGAAACGAAATTGAGTTATTTGTAGTGAGGTGGATGGACCTAGAGTCTGTCATACAGCATGAAGTCAGAAACAGAAAAACAAATACTGTATGCTAACACATATGGAATAAAAAAAAAAATGGTTCTGAGGGAGCTAGGGGCAGGACAGGAATAAAGATGCAGACGTAGAGAATGGACTTGAGGACACAGGGAGGGGGAAGGGTAAGCTGGGACGAAGTGAGAGAGTGGCATTGATATATATACACTACCAAATGTAAAATAGATAGCTAGTGGGAAGCAGCCACATAGCACAGGGAGATCAGCTCAGTGCTTTGTGCCCCCCTAGAGGGGTGGAATAGGGAGAATGTGAGTGAGACACAGAGGGAGGGGATATGGGGATATATGTATACACTTAGCTGATTCACTTTGTTATCAGCAGAAACTAACACAACATTATGAAGTAATTATACTCCAATAAAGATGTTAAAAATAAATAATAAATAAAATGGATACACAGAGTTAGTCAGAGATAGATTCAGAAATAGATTGCTCCAAGATCAAAAAATGATAAACAATATCCACATAACTTTTATAAATATAAAAGGTCAGCTTCCTATTTTATTTTAGATCCCAATCATATGAGCAGTTATTAAAAATATGGTTGTGTAGTTTTAGGACAACAGTAATACCAATCCTTCACTTTCAAAGATCAAATGATAAAGAACAAGGTGAAAACTAGAAATCACCTTTAAAAAAAACACACATGACAAGCTATCGTTTTTCAATAAGGAGTTGTTCCTTAGATGAACAGAAGACAAAAAAATAGACTTAAATTCTTATAGTTATATCTAGTTAATGGATCATTTCACTAGATAAAATGCTTTTGACAGTCAATGCAGTGCTCTGTTTATAAATCAATACTTATCCTTAATTTTGTAATTTCCCATTTTATTCTCCATAGGCAAGCAAATATTTGACTTTGCAGGATCAAATATTTTCTCTTTTGAATGCTCTTTGCTATCAAAATTCATTATGTACTTACCAAATATATTTTGTCACCTGAGCACTCTCTTTGAGCAATTTCAAGCGGGAAGATAGTGCATTGATTCCGGCATTTATTCTATATAGAAATTGCAAATTTCAACGTAATGCATCTGGTCAGAAAGATTCTCTAGGGAAATAAAAGAAAATAGCAATTGTTTCAAAATAATCCTCAAGGCTTGATCAGATGTCATTTGAAAGATTGAAGAGGTCCCTGTATTTGACCAAGTAGTAAATAAACTTTGCAACTACCTGACACATATATCTACTTAAATATATATCTACTTAAATAAAGCTAATATTTATGCTTGTATGAAAAGAATGAGGCTCCATATTAGAAATATTTGGGAGTTGCTGAGTTCTTCCTAAAATTGGGGACTGTTGTATGCAATTGAGGAAAAAAATTGTATTAAAAAAGTCTTCCATTTGCATATGCATAGTTTCAATTTTTCATTTAAGGCCTCTACATCATTGATAAATAGGTTAACTATATGAGAGGCAGATAATCCTAACACATAGAAACACATATTTCTAAAAATGACAACTCCTAGTTCACATAACTTTTTGCTTTTGCTCACTTCAAATACTGAGTACATCAAAAAATGTTCTCAATCACTAATCCATCTATTTGTTTCAATATTTATTTAATATTTCTTTGTTTTGCCCAAACGGACATGATGATGAAAGCTATCAAATATCTTACTGAAGCCTGAATTCTACATCTATGTTAATTTCATCGTCTGCCTATCATAAGGCCTGCTCATAAACATATTTTGGTTTCTAGTGAGCATGAATTTCTTTTCTAAGTCATTCAGAAGCCATCCAGCTATTACTTTGTTCTAGGATCATGACATTCTTGTGATGTCATTCTTACTGGTGTTATTGGGTGAATTGATCTACTTTGCCTGTTTTTAACTTCTGTGTCTGTTTTTGGTACTGCTATGATTTACTAGACGCTTCTGAAAAGAAGGATGGATTGGCGAGGGAATAGATATTTCAGTATTAGAATATATAACCTTTATATGTCTGTATACAGACTGATCTTGATCCTTTTGATATTTCAAATAAGCCCTATTTAAGCTCTTTGGTATCTTAATTAAAACATCTAGACACCCTATACTACCTATACTTCATTTTAAAACAATAGAGAAAACATTTTTCACCTTCTCCGCCTTCAGATATATTCACTCATTGCTCTACCACTTGAAAATGTAGAGGTCAAGTTCTTTTACAGAGGTTTTCCTAATGCAATTATCTAGAAAGAGAAACAAAGAAAATCCATTAAGTGCATGTAGGGCTATCAGAAGACACATGCCTGAGACTGGTATTTCCACCTTGCTTACATTCTGCAATTTGGTTAATCTATACCAGGAGACCAGTAGTGCTCACTTTGGCAGTTCATATTTACAATGAACTATAATAGAGGTAAGCATATTTTATCTCCCATTCTGTTTTCCAAAAATCAGACAACTTTAATAGTGCTTCTGTGGATACATTTTAATTAGCAGAAACAACAGTCTTACTTTTACATTATCTAATTGGCAGAAAAAAATACATGAACTGATTAAATGGTAGATCTAAAAAGAATATCCTTATTTTTTCAGAGAAGATACAGAAGATTAAAGTGCATTATCCAATGACAAATTTCTAGGATTCAGCAACTATCAAGTCAATATTTGACAAAATGTGACAAGTCAGTTAGTTGACAGCTAACAACTCCTAATGTTGGATTGTATCCTATACAGACAGGTCTCAGGTTGGAATGGAAAGAAAAAGTCTGAATATTTGGCTCCCTTTCACAATAGAAAAATAGTAAAGGGCTTCCCTGGTGGCGCATTGGTTAGGAATCTGCCTGCCAATGCAGGGGACACGGGTTCGAGCCCTGGTCTGAGAAGATCCCACATGCCACGGAGCAACTAAGCTCGTGAGCCACAACTACTGAGCCTGCGCGTCTGGAGCCTGTGCTCCGCAAGGGGAGAGGCCGCAACAGTGAGAGGCCCGCGCACCGCGATGAAGAGTGGCCCCCGCTCGCCGCAACTGGAGAAAGCCCTTGCACAGAAACGAAGACCCAACACAGCCAAAAATAAATATAAATTAATTAATTAAAAAAATGGTCCACATCAAAAAAAATCTTTAAAAAAATTAAAGAAAAACAGTAAACAGTAAGGGTTTGGTTAACACCTGGTTCTTCTAGGCACTCAAATTCCTTATTTAAAACTAAAAATTTATAGCTCTCCAATGGTTAAAAATGCTTTATTTAAAATTTAATCATGTGTTCTCTTATATTGCTTTTTTTTCTAATAAATTTGTACTGGGTCATATTTTCTGTCATATTTAATTCATTTCTAAATACTTGAAAAAAATTAAATAAATTAAGATATAAACTAGTATCTACAGATGTTCTCTATCCCAAACCTCTTTCCTAAGTTCTAAGTTTTATATTTGACTTACCAGTGGCCATTTCCACCTGGATGTCCCCCAGTCCCCACAAATTCAACATGTTCAAAATTAAAGCGCCTATCCTCTCTCCAAAACAAGTTACTTTCCTCTATTACCATGTCACAATTGTGTACCATCACCGAGCCTGTCATTGATGGCAGAAGATTTTCAACATTATCACCTATGTGATAAAATCTCATTTGCTATTTATTTTACTTCCTTTTATCTCTCTTCCTCTTCTTTCCTCCTTTGTTCTGATTCTTATATTTCTCACCTAGAGTGTTGTAATCACTCCTGTCACCTTGCCTTCCTCCTGGACTACTTCAATTCATTCTTCACAACTAAACACAAATATTTTGTCTCAAAGACAAATCTGATTATGCAGTTCAGTTTTCAGAGACTTTATTTAAAAGGCCAACATCTTTCATAGAATAAATACGCTTTGATCTGTACCTTACCTTCCTATATAGTTTTAATTCCCCTTTACACCCTGATCCCCATCACATTCTAGACAAAGAAAAACTGTAATATATAAGAAAAAAAATGTAATATATAAGATCCCCAAAGAACAACCTCTCATTTTTCACAAAGGCAATTTTCCTATCACCATTTAAACTCTGTCCATCCCTCTTTATTTTTCAAATGCTTTATTTGGTCTTCCATTTCCATTCACGAAAACACTTGGTACATAGATCTATTATTGCATGCTTCACATTTTATTGAAAATATTTGCTTATCTTTTATGTCCCTGGCAAGGCTGTGGGCTCCCAATAGCAGTCTCTTGAACCTAATTGCTAGATAATCCAATCCCAGTGACTGGCAAGTGCCTTGCAAAGAGTGGACCCTCGATGAATGCCTGCCCAGATAAAATGATTTTCTCTCATCCTCTGAATATTTGGATGCATTTTGGAATCATTAGTACATCAAGGGAGTATATCTCACCAGACCTATAAGTCTTTTAAGCAGGTCAATAACGTTTCCTATAAAACTAATCAGTTTACACATATGCACATGCATGCACACTCAGGCACAGGGAAAATCAAACTCAGTAACTTCAAGCAATATATCTTAATCTTCCTTATATTTCAATCTTCAGTACTACGTTATAGCCACACTTGCTTCCAGGAGGAACTGTATACCCTTTCAGTGCATCAGGAAAAGAAATTTCACATAGGTGATTGTAAACCAAAACTCTTCATTCAAAATTATCCAACAGTTTTTTCCCATATTCTCTTTTTTTTTTCCTTGCACAATTTTATTCCCTGCACCCTTTCTACAAACTTAAGGAAGGATTAACATTTTGCTATGATATGCTCCTTTTTTTCTCCCTTGGTGGATAATTAAAACTTGCCTGTAGCTATGGCAGCTTGCGTTTGAAATCACTTCCATTGAGCAAAAGATTTTGTCACATAGGACCTGTTACTGATTCAGAGACCTCCAAGAAATACGCCAAATTGACCAAACGTGGTTTTGTAAGGTCAGCAGATGACATGTATACCTAAGGGTTACTGATAGAGTAAGGTCCTAACATGGTATTTTCAATAAGAATACAGTACTCCTCTCCAAATCTGGCATCAGTCTCAAGTTGTAGTTGTTTGTGATTATCAGATGCTCTAGGGTACTTTCTAAAGAGATGGACACTTAAGCAAGCTGTAGTCACCAATTTTTAATGGCTATTGTGTTTGACTTGCTATTTATCTTCCAGGTTGTTTCAGCTGTGTGCATTATTCCTCTGCCATACATTTTTAAAAAGTCCTTACTCCTGTCCTTTAGTGAGCCTAAAAAAAGAAAATGTCCATGCCTGGCTCTGGCTGAAAAGAGTAGTATTATGTACACTTGGACATCCAGACCTGGTCCCTGTTGACTGTCTTTAATGTAGTGAAGATTATATTTTAAGAAAACATAACTGAATACATTCAAATATGACAAATTGGGTTGAGTTTACAGGAATTAGGGCTAAACAGAGTTTTCACATTTTCAAATATGAAGGTGTTTACATTTAAACTGTGACTGTATTTACATTTAAACAAAAAAGATTTTATTTTTATCCACTTTTTTGTTTAAATAATCCAGTTAGCAGTCTATAGAAAAATACATTAAAACATAAAGTGTATATACATACACAATACATGCAAATATATACACAGATGTATATGCACATGTATTTATATAAATATATTATAAAATAATGAAGATAAAATGAACTGTAGAAACTTAGAATAAAATTCTCATATAAACCTACCACCCCAAAATGCTGGAAATATTTTCTTTCAAATATTTTATCCATTCTGTTTGCTACTGTTATGCTGATCTTTTTCTTTGAATTATAGACACATTAAATAATTTATATCAAATGTATACACATTTTCATATTATGTTTTCATTTTCATACACTTTGAAAATTACTAAATTATCATTTAGTGTTGTATAATTCTAAATAATACACTATAATTTATTTAGTACACTTGATAATGTTTTTATTTTATAAATAATACTGAATGATCATTGTTATACTGTATATGAATTCTTACCTGAAAGTTTACCTAAAATTGACCTTTGCCATGGAATTACTGGATCAATGTAACCTAAAGTGTTTAAAATTCTACAGACATATTGAAAAAGTGTTCTTCTAAACACTGTACTTTATACCTATTGCTTTCCATTTATAAGAATAACTTCGGGTTGATACTCAGAGCAAAATCTTTTTCTTTTTTAGTTTCTTTTTCCATCTTTGTCTATTTATGTTTTGAAAACTGATCCTTTATTACTGATTAAGTGAACATTTTTTATTGCTTGCAAAGTAGAGCATTTCCCACTTTGCAAAATATCTTTACCTATATGCTTTGAGTTTACTGCTTTTTAAAATATTTTCTGAGTTCCAAGTTCCACTCAGAAATAAGAGAAGTATTGACCTATGATTTCTTCCAGTCTTGAATAGCTTTATTTTTACACTTAAACTTTATTTATTCATATATTATTTAGGTCAACGATGTGAGTTGAAAAGAAATTTTTCCCAACAGCTGAATTCTCATGGAATTTATATATATTTCTGGTTTATCCATTCTTTTCCAGAGCTGTTACTTATGGTTCATGTTATCGTTAGATTAATCATATTTTATAAAATCTACCAAGGTACTTCTACTCATTCTTATTTTAATGGAAAATTTACTAAACCTAAAATATAAGTTATCAAGAATTAAAACCATTATGGTGACCCATCTTTTTATCCAAGAACTGTGTATATCCCTCAATGTATTCAATTCTACCTTTAAATCATATAGTAGTTTTTTTGGTTTACTACACTGGTCCCATATTTGTGTTTAAGAATATTCTTCAAGTTTTATACAGAGTTGCTATTGTGATGAGGAGATTGCATTAGTTGTAAAAAAGAGAGAGAGAGAGATACCAACCCTGACTGATTTAAGAATAAAAAGGATTCATTGAAATGATTTGGGTGATTCACAGGATTTTCTGGGATGTTGGTGAACTGGGCTGAGACAACAGGAGCAGGATCTGCTAGGAATTAGTCATGACTCAAGGCAAAGCATCAGCACAAAAACAGTTTGGTAAGAACATATAGCCACTCTCATTAATACCTGGATGCCCATGTGGTACTGCTGTTGCCACTGGCACAGGTGTATGAAGTTAGGCATGCCTCGTATGCACACCTGTGTCACAGCTGCTATTTGTCTCCCGTAGGCTCTATCTATCACAACGATTCATAGAGTAAATTCCAAATACAAAAATGGGTTTTTGTATTTGGAATACAAAAATGGGTTTCAGATTCAAGATTCTTTTATTTTAATCCACTCAGAATGGATTACAGAATCAGTCTTCTGTTTCTGTGGTGGGAATTGTAGGACTTTTGTCCATTGCCCATATATTTCACTTCTAGTCTGTTCAAGATCGATTAACTACTTTAATATCCTATGGGCCAATCTATTTTGATTAACCCTCAGTCTTTGTTGCTTAATACCTTTATAATCAATGGCCTCTGTCAATTAAGTTCTGCTACTTGGCCTTTGTCATTCTAGGGTCACATTATCTTCAGTGAAATCTATGAACATATCACTAAACTCCTCCCCTAACATGTTACTTAGCTATTGCTGCATAACAACTTATCCTAAAATTTAGTGGCTTAAAAAAACATGTATTATTTCACACAGTTTTTGTGGATCAAGAATTCAGGAGCAGCTTAGCTGGGTGGTTCTAGTTTGGGGAACCCCAGGATATTATGCTCAGGTTTTCAACTGAGGTTGTTGTCTTCTGAAGACTTGAATAGGGCTGGAGGCTCTACTTCCAATTTGGCTCACTTACATCCCTATCGAGTTAGTGATGATTATTGGCAGGAGGTTTAAGTTCATCACCAAGTTGATATCTCCATAAGCTGATTGAAAGTCTTCATGGCCTCTACCAGCTAATTTGCCAGGATCACAAGGGGAAAGTTGCAGTGTCTCTTATAATCTATCCTTATAAATCAAACCCTATCATTTCTGCAACATCCAATTGAATAAAAAGGTCAGCCCAATTCAGTGTGTGACAAAAATGTAGGGTGTCAGGAATATTAGGAAATGAGGGTCACTGAGGGTCCCTCTGGAGTCTGGCTGCCATACCTGACTACAGAAGACAGAGGCTCTAGTAATTTTAAGGATGTTAGTGATCATTAACCAATGTACTTCTCAAAGCAATGATGAATAAATTATCTTCTGTTCTAACTTAAGGGGTACAATCATTCAGTGAGCAAGTAACCTCTTATGATTAATAAAACACTACAGTATTCTTATATCCCTGTTCTATTTCTTCTTCTATATCAGAGATGAAAAACTACAGCCCAACTCATATTTTTGTATGAACTCTGAACTAGGAACGAATTTTATATTTTAGAGAATCTTTTTAAGGAAAATCTTTATAAGGAAAAATAAGAAGAGTATGTGTCAGAGACCTGATACAGTCTACAAAGTTTAAAATATTTACTATCTATCTTTTCATAAAAATAGTCCCTGTTCTATATAGTACAAATAAAATATTTACTATCTATATTTTCATAAAAATAGTCCCTGTTCTATATAGTACAAATAAACCTGTGGTATTTCAACTTATTTAGCACAGAACACCACAAGTCCAAGATTCAATAGGTTAACCAGGCAAGAAAGTAGAATTTCTCCTAGTAATTCTATGCATCCTATAGAATCCAAAACTTCCAATAAATTCTTTCATAGTAATAAAATCTTCATAATATTAAAATCATCCCAAACTAAATTTATCTTCCCACCTTCTTTGTATAACATTTTTCAAATAGATTTCACACATATTCCTCACATTTATGCTGATATAAATTTACAAATTCACTTTGTATCTAAGCCTTCTCCTCTTGGGTTTACCCAAGACTTGACCTGCGGACAAAATAAAAATAGTGATATTTGTTAAACATGATCAGATTTGGCATTTCTTAAAAATGAACAAACAAACAAACAAACAGAAAACTACCTCAGACAAAGTCATTACAGATCCCTCAAGCAAAATAGCCTGACTCATTGGATTGGATTGTAAGGGAAGCTCAGTGAAATATACAGGTTTATGGTTCTTAGAAAAATCTGGTCCTCCTAAATATCCAATTACAGCTTTGACAATCCCACACTCATCCATTTCCTGTCCTCATTTTCATATGAAATCTAGAAACATCGTGCATTTACTGTGTTATAATTCAACCATCTGAAGTATCCAACTTTTTGTCAGACCCTCTGCTACATCAACCCTTTGGCTTCAAGAGATAGAACACCATTTTTAGGTAGTCTTAGTTGTTCTCTGTTCTAAACAATGCCTTGCACTATACTTCTACTTGCCATATTTTGTTCTTTAAGCTCTCCAGCAGAGTTAGAAGGAGACTTTTCCCTGAACGACCATATTCATTTTGCCCTACATTGTAGGGAACAGTAGCACACATTGATCTGCCAAAGTCTCGCTGTTAATAGACACTGCATGCCAGGTGACAGGTGATAATTCAATGACTACATTAACACTGTTATTAACAGCTACAGGATCATCAGCGCTCCATTCTCTAATACCGAACAAGTTCTTACTCCATATAAACATAAACAAGTTTGATAATCAAACTCCCAGTTGGTTTCCATTTGTTTGAGGTTTGTCTGTAAATACCTTTGGCCTAAATTTTCGTATTTGTCAGCATTTTGGGGGGAAGATTGTAGGATCCATTGTAGTAAGAGTAGATATTGCATGACCCATGAAATCATTGAAAATCCTGGGGCAAAGGCTTTAGGATGAACTTTCAGGATTAACTTCACGAACCACATGCAGAACAGTCATGACAAAGTAGATGCTGACCTTGCAGCCATGTTATTTCAGCCATAACCTGAATCAACAAAATGGATCTATTTCTTCATATGGCTCAATTCTGAATCAGAATCTCATGCCTAACTGGCAGAACCAGCCATATATTTTTAATCTAACATCCTATGAAGCTCAGATGTATAATTTCTGTGTATTTAACCTTGAAAAGGTAAGTTTCATGATGTCATAAATTATCAAAATGTAGAAAATGTGTTCAAAGTTTTGGGTAAACCAAATGGCATATGACCACTACATGACTCATTCTCTCTCTTGCACTCACTCTCTCAGTTATATGTTTCTGATATTATCGTATTTACTTAATATATTTTGAAGCCATGAAATTTGCTTGATGTTTATATTATCTATACGAAATTATTTTCCTATGTAATATTTTTTTTTTTTTTGCGGTACGCGGGCCTCTCCCGTTGCAGAGCACAGGCTCCGGACGCACAGGCTCAGCAGCCATGGCTCACGGGCCTAGCCGCTCCGCGGCATGTGGGATCTTCCCGGACCGGGGCACAAACCTGCATCCCCTGCATCGGCAGGTGGACTCCCAACCACTGCGCCACCAGGGAAGCCCCCTATGTAATATTTTAATTTGATTATGCCTTGCTATTAATACTGCCTTCACTATTTTCTTTCATTTGTGCTTATCTAATATAATTTTTATCTTCATTTTATATTTATACTTGATGGATCAATTTTAAAAAAATGTCTCATAAACATGAAGTCACTTAATGTTTATTTTTAATCCAATCTGGGAGTCATTTTAGTGAGTTTTTCTCCTAAGTGGAGATTTCATTTATACTCTACATCATTAATTTAAATTCCTTCAAGATTTAATCTGTTAGTTGCTACATCCATCAAGATCTTAATTCAGAAATCTTATTTTTCCTCCTCATTGAATACTTTCAAAATCAGATTGTCCCTCTTCATGACATGTTGCTTTGGTTTCATAGGAGCAGCAAGCATCCTCTTAAAAGTTATTGAAAACACAAAGTCATTTTTCAAAAATTGTGTTTCCCTTCTTGCAGTAAGTCTATTACAGAAAAGTCATTGTGTCAAAATTTGAAGGAATTGGACACTCACCTTACTTTGCACTGCAGAATTCCTTCATATTTCTCTAATTTTTGCCCTTTTTATTTTATTAGGTGATACAAAGAGAATTTAACACACCAAACTGGTTAGATATATGAAAGAGATGAGAAAATATCCAGTGTATAGGAAGACAACCCAGAAAAAAACAGTAGCAGAAAGCACGGTCATCCAGCATTGAAAGGAGTGAGCAGGTGCCACAGGTCCTGGAGCACCGCTGAAGCCACAGCAAAGACATGACCCTGATAGAAAAGCCACTTGAAAGTGGGGAGAGATGCTCCAGCTCTCCTTTCCTCCCGCTCCCATCCTCTTTCTACGCTTCTTTTCAGCCAAAACAAGTGAAAGTAAGTGACGCAGGAGCCTAAGAAAAGCAGCCTGAAAGATTTGTCTTTCCTTTTATAAAGAAGAAGAGCAGAGAAAAGGAGAAGAAAAGATAGAGAGTAAACAGAACCAAATACGTGTTATCCACCTACGTTACTAGTCAGCAACATTCTCATTCATCTCTGAACTTCAATTTATCATACAAAGCTTTATGCTCCCATCTAATCAGAGGCAACTTTCTGTCTTTAAAATGAAAACACTTTCATTCTCTTCATAACAAGAAGAGACTCAAAGTCTCAACAATTATGAGGTTTTTACCCTGGTAATGGCAAAATACTTTTAGAGTTCTAAATATTCAATCATGAACAACTCTAAAAACTAAACCTAATATCAAAAATATTTGCTTGAAGGCAGTAGAAACCTAACAGGGCAGCACAAACTAAAGGGGTCTAGACATCAGGTAAAAGGGAGATGGAAAAATGAGAACCTGAAGTCAGCACCACTTTCCCTCTCAAGGCATTTGGTAATTCTCAAGAGAACTGAGAGGCTGAATATGTGAGAAGAGCTTCCAGCCATCTCATGAGGCTGGAGGGTCAATAACTCCACCGAGTAGTAAAAATGCTACATAACCTAAAGTTTCAATTGGTTTTTCTAAAGAAAATAGCAGGAAAAAACAATAGCCAGTCCTCACAAATAACCATAATAGAGGAATCTCTGTGTGGATTAGGTTATCTGATACCCCTTAACTGCCTGCCAGAAACAAAAAAAAAAAGGCCTCTGGAGAAAAGTACTGAAGTGCAGAGCTACAAATTGTCTCTAAAATATTTCATCCACAATGTCTAGCAGCCAATCAAAATTACCAATATGCCATGAGAGAAAATTAAATGATGAGAGAGAGAGAGAGAAAGGGAAATAGAAACATACCCTTAGGAGATCCAGATATTGGAGTTAATAGATATGTTTTAAATTAAATGTATAAATAGATTATAAAGATTAGATATCTAATAAATAATAAAAGAATATCTAATGGAAAAATTAATTGGGAAAATGGGAACTGAAGAAAGTTTAAATGTAATTAAGGTTAAAGTAAATAAGTTCAACAGCATTTTAGATTTAACAGAAGAAAGTTTTAGTGAACTGGAAGGTCAGGAAAAAATATTAAGTCTTATACATGGAGGAAAAAAAAGATAAAGATTGTAAGCTAATAGTATAAGAGACCTGTAAGACAAGTTGAAAAGTTTGAATATAAGTGTAATTAGAGTCCCAGATTGAAACATAGAGGCAGAGCAAGGAATGAAAAGCCAAAGAACAGTTAAATATCTGACAAAATCTAAATGAATATTGTTGTTTAATATAATTTCTTGTGAAGTTAAAAAATATATATATATATATAATGTATAAAGAATTAAAATGTATGACAACCATAGCAAAACAAACCAGAGGGGTAGGTGGATTTAGAGTATTCTAAGACTTTATATTGTCTAGATAGTGATGAAAGTATGGGTTATTATGACACTAAGTAAGTAAAGGATTTATATTACAATCCCTAAGGTCACCACTAAAAGAATAATAATAGAGTGTTCACTAACAAGCTAATAGAGGATAAAAATTGAATAATTAAAAAAAGACAGAAAGCATATAAGACAGAACATGGAATAGGTAGACAAATAAAAAACAAAAAGATAATATATTTAAACCCAAATAGATCAATAATTATATTAAATATAAATAGACTAAATACACCCATTAAAAAATAGTGCTTGTTGGATTGGGAAAAAACAACCATATATAGGCCTTTTTAAAGCAGATATAAATCCTTGAATGTAAAGATATAGAATATTGTCAGTAAAAGGGTGTAAAAATATATAGCATACAAATAGTAACCAAAGAAAACCTGGCGTTCTACACTGATGTTGGACTAAGTAAATTCAAGGCAACAATTATTACTAGAAATAATGACAGACATATTACAATGATTAAAAATTCAAACTGGCAGGAAGGTTTGAAAGATTTGAGACAAAACTTAAAAACGTATCCCAAATAACCTGTATCGAAGGCTGTACCCAATAATCACAAAATGCACATTTTCTTCAAATATACATAGACTCTTTACAAATTTGGATAATATACTGGGCCATAAACACACAACAAGAAATTGCAAAGAATTACAATGAGAGAAGAGCCTTTTCAACAAATGGTGCTGGGACACTGGATATCCACATGCAAAAGAATGCATTTGGAACCATATCTCAAATCACACACAAAAATTAACTCAAAATGGATGATAGACCATAAAACCATAAGACTCTTAGATGACCTAAGAGAATTGAAAACGTAAGTCCACAATAAAACTTATACACAAATGTTCACAGTAGCATTATTCATTCAGTAGCTAAAAAGTAGAAACAACCCAAATGTCCATCAACTGATGAGTGGATAAATAAATTATGGAATATGCATACAATATTATTCAGTCATAAAAAAAGAATGAAGTAGTGACATGCTACAACATGGATGATCCTTGGAAACATCATGTTAAGTGAAAGAAACTAGTCACAAAAGACCACATATCGTATGATTCCATTTATATGAAATGTCCAGAATAGGCAAATTTATAGAGACAGAAAGTGGATTAGTAGTTAGTTAGGGTTGGAGGAGGAAGTAATGAGGAGTGACTGCCAATTGCTACAGGGTTTCTTGTTTTTTTCAGGGGACACACACACACATAAATGTTCTAAAATTAGACTGTGATGATGGTTTTACAACCCTGTAAACACACATATGCTTTAAATGACTTGTATGCTTTATTTATTTTAACATCTTTATTGGAGTATAATTGCTTTACAATGGTGTGTTAGTTTCTGCTGTATAACAAAGTGAATCAGCTATACATATACATATATCCCCATATCTCCCTCCCTATATATATATATCCATATATATATGGATATATATATATATATATCCCTCCCTATATATCCCCCCATATCTCCCTCCCACCCTCCCTATCCCTTTGTCAATTGAATGGTATGTGAATTATATCTCAATAAAGTAATTTTAAGTAAAACAAAGAAATCACACAGAATTAAAATAATAAAATATATTTTGATCCCAGTGGAATTAAACAAAAAAATCAATAAGAAATATACAACTGGAAAATCTTCAAGTGTTTCTGAATTAAGCAATATACAGTTGACCTTTGAACAACACGGGGGTTAATCCTCGACTACAAGGCGGCTCTTCATATTCGTGGTTCCTCCACATTCACGGATTCAACCAACCATGGATCATGTAGTAGTACTGTGGTATTTACTATTGAAAAAAATTCACATATAAGTGGACCCATGCAGTTCAAATCCACATCGTTCAAGGGTCAACTGTACTTCCAAATAATCCACAAGTTAACAAAAAATTAACTATGAAAATTAGAAAAAAATTTTGAATTGATTAAAAAACCAAGACACAACTTACAATTCTCCTAGTGTGTCTTTTCAGAAGCTTGATAAATATGTTTTCATTTACTTCCTTTATCATTTGAGCTTCATCAAATCTGCTGTGTCTTAAGGCCTAATTGACATGGGGCTTTTCACGTTGCATAGACTTAAGGCAGAGCCTTCTCTTTCTCTAGGTCCCACTCAAAACTAGGAGCTTTATGGATTACTGGGTAAAAGGTTCCAGGGAATGCACGCAAATTTATAGTTGTTGCCTCTACAATCTGGGGAGCCCCACAGGCGTTATATATTTGGCCAGCATTAGTGTAGGGTGAGATACCTCGTCTCATTTTAGGGGTGATACACTGACATGCCAAAGACCATCTGCTCCCTAAATCCTTTCTTTAAATGGCAGGGCCTTGAATTTTGTAGTTTTATTCTCCCTCTGGGTGAACATATGTTTAACCAGTATATCTGGGGTGTTTCCCCTTCCTGCTCACCAAGGACAATCCATAAGGAGGAGCAAATTACGCTCTGTGGGATCTCCACAGGACCAAAGTTTGGGGGACTTTAACAGTAACAGGGAAGTTGACATATTCCTGAGGGAGGATGGTGAAATCATAATATTATCTCTCCCAGCTGAAAGCAAACTGCTCTGATCATCCTTGATGACTGGTATAGGGAAAAATGCATTTTGCAGGTCAATTAGGGGTGTATTAAAGCAAAACGTGTTAATTTTTAAACAAAGATACCATGTCTCTTACAGCAGCTTCAACTGGAGTGACTCTAATTATATTTACAAAACTCCACACTGATTTTCAAGATGCATCTGATTTTTCTGACAGCCAAATGGGAAAATTAAAGTAGTTGTGATAGGAATAGTATCTGTCTTCAAATCTTTGATGGCAGCATTAACTACCACGATTCTCTGAGGGGTGTGATATTCTTTACTTCTTACTGCAGTGATAAAGAAATTCAGTTCCATGGGTTTTCACTTGGCCTCTTCTACTTTACTGACCCTCACACCATGGGTAAGAGAGCCACTGTGGGTGGAATTTCTGATTATGTACATTGCAACCGGTCCCAGCTGGAGATGGATTTGGATCGAATCTGCATGGATTACCTGAGTTTCATAATTCTTTTCTCTTTTTCTGACACTTGAATCAAAGTGGCATGTTAGTTTCTTAGGAATGGCGTCAACTCAGAGCCAATATAAAATCTTTAAATTCTGAGTACGTCTTTTGTCTCAGTGTCTGCTTGTCATATTAGATTGCCTCTGGTCTTTTTGGAGAAAGATTTAAGTATATTCTCAAGGAAGGTCCCTCCTCAAAGGACTCAGCCTGTTTTCTAATCAAGGAGCTTTCGATATGTGATGGAGTGACTAATGGTCTAGTTTGGGGTTTTCCCAGGATATGCAACATTCAGTGCTAAAGCCATAACCTGGGATGGTCAGTCGTCCGTGTGTGAATTGGCTTTGGTTTGGGAACTGCGAGATTGTAACATACTTTTGTGATGACGCAAATTGGATTTCTGTTCGCCAAACCTAGGTCTTAACCTAGTGTATAGATTTAGTAATACGTCCATAGGCTGCACATCTGTTTTATTCTTAGGGACTTCGAGTTCAGTTAACTATCACCACAAAATTATGTGTGGGTCAAAACCTTTTGATTACCACTGTGGCCCTGCTGCCTGTTATGGCCATTGAACTTATGTGTCTCCAGCACTGAAATCCCAGTATTCCAGTCTCCAGGATCCCATTATGACCACTGAAATCAAGGACCTCAATTCTACAACCCAAATCCACTTTGATCCCTCGTTTAGGGATGACGGTCACCACAGAGCTCTTCAAAAATACTGGTATTCTCCTCACTAGTGTATTTCTCAATTCCTTTGTAAACGAACGTCTTCTAAGCACTCTCAGGATGTACTGCTGAGGGAGAGTTAGGGAACTGCTCTTCTCAAAGCCATGTCAGCATTACTCTCTCCCTAAGACTTGAATGACTTCCTCTGTATTATGTCAAAGAAGGTCCAGCATTTCTGACCTCATTAACGTAAGCTACTGAGTGCAGATTTCAAGCTCCAACTGAACAAACAGATCAAATTCCAACTTCTCTAACCAGCACTTAAATTCAGAATGAAATTTAGTGCAACGTTATAGTGTACTTACCTTCAACCAAAATTAAATTTTGTCCCTTTTGGGAGACTCTTTGTTTAAATTTATTTTAATTTTTATTTATTTTTGGCTGTGTTGGGTCTTTGTTGCTGCGCGCGGGCTCTCTCTAGTTGTCGCAAGCAGGGGCTACTCTTCGTTGTGGTGCGCAGGCTTCTCATTACAGTGGCTTCTCTTGTTGCCGAGAACGGGCTCTAGGTGTGTGGGCTTCAGTAGTTGCGGCACGCGGGCTCAGTAGTTGTGGCTCGCAGGCTCTAGAGTGCATGCTCAGTAGTTGTGGTGCACGGGCTTTGTTGCTCTGCACCATGTGGGAGCTTCCCAGACCAGGGCTCGAAGCCGTGTCCCCTGTGTTGGTAGGCGGATTCTCAACCACTGCGCCATCAGGGAAGTCCTTGGGAGACTCTTTGAATCCATTACTATGATTTTCTCCAGGTATGTATAGATAAAAATTAACAATATTTCAAGATTCCCTTGCTGTGTGTGCCACAGCCTCCTGGAGGAAACCTATACACTTCCTGGAACATCTTGGGAAATAACTACTGTTATTGGCCTGGAGGCAGTTAGAGCTTACGGGGTAGGCTTAAAAAGACCACACATGCACAAACTGGGTCAGGTGACAAAATCAAGTATTATCTATTTAAGGGAAGGCCACTTTTTTGTCAGTGAAATTGGAGCTGATTCTGTTGGCAAGAACGATGAGGGAAATGTAGTGGTTCAAGGTTCTCAGCATTGTCCAAGTGCACACAAATGTCCCCTTCCCAAATCTCAGGGTCCCACTACTTCTGCACAAATGCCTTAAACTTAAGCAGTAATGTCTCGACCTTAACTAAGGGGCTGATGATGCTGTGCAGTCAGCTTGTGCTCTCTTTATGTTCCTGCATAACTTTTATTCTAATTCTCAGCCATGTTTTCCCTGAAGCTATGGGATATGATAAATTTTTTAAGGTTATCCTAGAAGTTCTTTAATACCCCAAGGCTGCTTTTACCTGAGAGTTTGTTGACATGAGTGTACTATTTTTTTTGTCAACTCTTCTGCCTTTAGAAGTGGGCATCACCCCCTTCTGTGTCTGTCATTATCCTTGTTACCATAAGAGTTGCATATAAGAGCAACTTGATTTTCTAAAGCCTTGACATTGACCAGCCCTTCATTTCCAGCATCTACAGATGATGATTTAAGTAGAAATGATGTCACTGCTTGCCACAAATTACCATTATCCTATTTGCCATCTGCTAGAGCATCATGACTGTGCTCATATTCTAATAGGTGATAAGCTCAGTGTGAAAATCCCATCATGAGAGGTATGTTTCTGGGATCACTGCTGATTAAAAAAACTACAATAATCAGTATCAAACCAGGAAACACATACCTCTCTGAATATTTTAGATCAAAAGAATTTAATGCAGGAAATTAGTAACAAAAGCTATAGAAGTAGCTGAGAAGATGATTACAGGGCAGTGAGGCAACATAGATTAGCTATAGCAGGTTATTAGAACTACAAGTGGCCTGGAGAAATAGACAAATCAAGGAAGCAATGACAACCAGAGCCAAAGAGCTTTGTCAAAGGCTCACCAGGCAGCAGCTGAAAGTATGGCAGACCTGTTCCATTGGTGTTTGAGCCATACGTATGTAGCCATTGCTGGAAACACCACCCCAAAAAAGGAGAAAAATATCCTGGCTTCTCCCTTCTTTCTACCCTCTAATCTCTCTTCAATACCTATTTTTAGCCAAAAGCCAGCAGACAAAGAGTCAGGGCTTGGCCTTTCTGTCATCCAGAACTCTATATGAGAAGAGTGGGGAACAACTATGGGGGCAAAGCTTACTGCTGGCTCAGTGGGACATGTAGTCGTGAAGGTAGGAAGGAATGGAAGAAAAGAAAAGGGGAATAAGCCTGGAGTTGTGGTGATGCTGGGGGAGAGGAGCTGATGAAGGTAATTTGATACCAATAGTAGTATGGATCCAGAGTGAAAAGCATGTTTGTCACAGTTGTGACCCCCTTATCCCAATTATGGATAGCATCCCCAGAGAAAGAAGGTCACCACGAAATTTTCCCTCTTTAGACCTCTATTGAAAAAGGCACATCTCTGGGCCTGCAAACGGCCGTGTCTCTCTCTGATTAATATGGCAGATAAGACATATCTAAGAGAATATGCAGGGCATTTTATTGCTCTGTGTGAATCTCTAATGTTAAAGCTACATTGAGAGTGAAGATGCAGAACTGAGAACAGTCAGATGATACTCAAGCCATTTCACACCTCAGCCCAGCTCAGGATTTGTTGGTGTGGGAGTTCCAGGGCAAAGTCCCATGTTCAGGATATTTTTCTCTTCCAGAAGGCACTGGCATGTGTTCTGCCAAAATCGGCTCTCAGTGACCACACCCACCCCCAAAGAAAGAGAGAAATCATCCATTCATGCTGTTTGTAATATCAGCAACATTTGGGAAAGAAGAGGTTGATATCATTTCTTAGGCTGCAATTTTGCAAGAGTTTAGAGCCTTGTTTTTGGACCTAAATTTAGGTTCTTATTTTTAATGTGAATAATTCCTTTGTGACATATCCTAAACTGTTTCTATATAGTTTATGCCTTATGCTCAAAATAACATATGGGATGTCATCTGTTAGTTCTGAAAAGTTTGACATTAATGAGTGCAAAATAGCAAGGCAAAGTTATATCTCTTAAGATCAAAACCATGAAAAAACTCAACATGTGCATGTAAAAAAAATGTCTTGGGTAGAAATACATCAAAAAAATAACTTTGGAAATCATTGGGGATTTAGACTATAAGTGATCATTTTCTCTTTTGATGATTCTGTTTATTTTCCTCTTATTCCATGATAAATGTGATATTATAGTGTTATATATAGATTTTATTCTTTATAAAACTAAATATTTGAGTCACCAGCTTTCAATTTTGACTGTATTTTCCAGATAACATGTTGCTTCACGGTCACTGCTTAATAATTTTGTAAAATTTTATATAACAACTCCTTAAACTAGTATTAACCAAAATATGAAACCAAAATACATTATTATAAAACTATTGTGCACTTCTACAGTCTAAAATTTGATAGCGTTTGTAAATGAACTGCAGAAAAACATCATTTGGAAGAGAATAATCAAGTCTGGATCTCCAAGTGCTGCTTCTATTTTTAAAGTTGTTGATCTGATGACATTAACTGAATTTGCCAGAAGAACTCATACAAAAAATGATAATAGGTTTACGAACCCATAAATTTTTTTTTTTTTTTTTTTTTTTTTGCGGTACGCGGGCCTCTCACCGCTGTGGCCTCTCCCGTTACGGAGCACAGGCTCCGGACGCGCAGGCCCAGCGGCCATGGCTCACGGGCCCAGCCGCTCGGCGGCACGTGGGATCCTCCCAGACCGGGGCACGAACCCGCGTCCCCTGCATCGGCAGGCGGACTCTCAACCACTGCGCCACCAGGGAAGCCCCCCATAAATTTTTGAATAAAGTTGTGATATCTTTGGTGCATTGGTATAATGTTCTGCAACTTGTTTTTGTTTGGTTTGTAGGTTAAGAATCTCCTATCCTTACTGATATTGTTCATGGCGTTAACATCTAAGAACTTTCCCTAATTTTTATTGTTTATCAGGTTGCCATTCTGTTCTGCTCAATGAAAACCAGCACTAAAATGAATCCTGCAATTGGTGTTCCCCAGATCACACAGATGAAGCAGTAAATAGGAAGCTAAGACAGATAAATGCCAATTGCCATCTCCTGCTTTCCTCCCGAATTTCCTCCCCAGGGGAATAGGTAGCCTGGAGGATTTTCATTAATTTCAAAACTGCTAGCGTGAATCTAGCTCACACTGGGATGGTGGAAGTTTTTACTTTCTAATGACACGTGTTGGGCTCTGTAAAATGACGGGGTGCCTCGGCTGAGGTGGGAAAGCATGGAAGCCTTTTTCACCAGAGCCATAAGTTCCAAGAGAGAAGTTAAAGACTGCGTCAAAAATAAATAATTCCTTTATACTCAGAGGTGATTTCTTTTAGTCAGGTTAGTCATACTACCAGATCAATGTACAAAATGTCCACTTTTATAACTTAAGCTTTTTGATCCATCGGGGAACCCGGAGTGTTGATTCCTGATCATGTGAATCTGGCACTTTTTCTGAAAATAAAAGTGCACTTAGCAATGCAAATTCTTACTAGACAAGAACCACATCGGTGTTCCACATATAGTGGTCTCAAACGTAAATAAAAGCATGGGATGTCTGAACTACCACACTGTACTGACCTTTTGTACTAATACCAACAGAGAGTATATTATTTTTCATCTCAGAGTCACTCGGCTGACTGAGCAACAGATCAACGACTTACTCTCTTGAGGTTAAAACACTAGTGTTTAGGGTTGCTCCTTTATGACCCTGAGTAAATCAATTAACTTTTCTGCCCCAGTTTCAATCACGTGTAACAGAAGTTGAAGCAACATTCTGACTCTACCTATAATATCTTGTTCAAGAATCACACACTGACACAGTCAAAAGAAACAGCCACTTAAGCAGCATTTGTTTTAAGTAGCACTTGTTTTAAGTTATGACTGAGTTTTTCTCCCAGGTGTTTAAAAGATAATGCTGTAAATGAAATTCCCCCAAGAACAACTCATGCTCATCCCCAACGTGGCATTAACAGAGGAGAAAATGAGAGCATTTGCTACATAAAAGGCACAACTGGTTTTGTCAATTCCTTCAAATTCCACATAGAATTGCATTGATCAAGGGAACGGCTGAGAAGTGTTAGAAATCCTATTCTGAAGAGAAACCAAGTCCCATTCTCCCAGGATCCGTCACTTCACATTTGCGTTTGATGAAATGTTTTTACTGAACGCATGCTGTGATCATTTCAGGTTTTATTGAATGGTTATGCTAAGGTAGGCTGGAGCTGCTGAGGACACAGGGCTTGTCCACATTAGCTTCAAAGCATCACAGACAAGCCTGCTTGAGACTAAAGTTTAAAGGCATCTTCCTTTGAAGATGTCACTGTTCGTTTTCTTATATCCATATACATAATGCATTTGTTTTCCTCTGTGAGCTTTCAGAATGTGTCATTATTCCCTGCTGTCTGCTTTGGGGCTGCCACGGCATCTGGAGGGAGAGCTCTTGACAGCTTATATTAGCATCATTAGGGGTCCGATAAAGTGCTTTCTCACTGGGGCACTGTCAAGGTTTTATCCTCAGTTTGTAGTTTCAACTTCTGTGATTTGTGTAGACCTGCCATCAGCAGAGAAGTAGCAGTTTGAAAGACAAGAACAAAGAAAAGCCTCGGGATTGATATAGGTAACATCAGATTTACTCTCAAATGTATCATGGTCCAGATTACAGAACACACCTGGTGAATTCTCAATCTAAAATTTTTTAACAAAGTTATCGATTTCTAATGTTACTTCTGAGATTTAGTTATAATATGGATTTAATTTTCTCTTGACTAAAGAATGAAAAATCTCACAGGATTAAAAAAAACTCATATATAAAAGTGCTAAATGGAATGTTATTTATACAACTAACGAAAAAATTAGATTAAGTGAGAAAGCTGTATTTTCTAAAATATCTTTTTGGTTGAAATAGTATTATTATTAGGTCTTCTGCTGAAAAATATTTAAAGACAATTACAATTCTCAATTTAACAGTTTTCATAGTAAATTTCTCCCCGATAAAATTTGTTTAATTTGCAAAATCTGGATGCATGCTAATGAACCCATAATTAGCATATTTGAGTGGGTAAATTATTGCTCTAACTGACTTGGTTTTTATTGTTAAATTTGATATTTTTCCTAACCACTGCAAAGCCATATTTATATTAATATATATACATGGATATACGAATCTGTTTTACAAGTGGTTAAGGAAGATCTATAGTGTATGGAAAGGTATGCTGCAAAGAAATGAGACAGGGCCCCAGGCTCTGCTTCTAGAACTGTAATTAACTAGTTGTAGGACCTGGAAAAACTTATTATGTATAACTGGTCCTACTTGTTTGCTCCTGTAACAGGGACCAGATTATCTATACAATAGCTTTCGATTAAAAGCTACATAAATTCTATAAAGAAAATAATGTGTTCCTAAGATTTCAGCAAGTTTTATAGAAAATTTCTAACAATGCAGGAACTTCAATATTTGGATTTTATTTCTGGTATTCACAGATTGAAAAGCTTCGTTTAATATCCTACTCTACAGGTATTTACTTAGTGTGTGAAAAATAGAAAAAAATATTTCACAACTAGGCACAATATTTGAATACTTATGCAAAATTCTGTATCAGTATTTATTTAGAAATAATCACTTCACTTTAACTTAGTAACTATTGGTAGAGCACATACATTGATCGAGCCAGTCACTGTGGTAAAGAATGTGATTCGAAGATGAGTAAACATAGTCTTTCAAGATTCTCCAGGTACGACAGGGGAAATTGATAAATAAAAATAATAGTAGCAGAAATGGGTACAGGGCTTCCCTGGTGGCGCAGTGGTTGAGAGTCCGCCTGCCGATGCAGGGGACACCGGTTCGTGCCCCGGTCTGGGAGGATACCACATACCGCGGAGCGACTGGGCCCGTGAGCCATGGCCGCTGAGCCTGCGCGTCCGGAGCCTGTGCTCCGCAACGGGAGAGGCCACAACAGTGAGAGGCCCGCGTACCGCAAAAAAAAAAAAAAGAAATGGGTACAAAATGTGTAACTACCACCACTTCTCACAGCCTGCTTGTTGCACCAAGCCACCATCACCTCCTGCTGGATTATGCCATAGCTCCTTAATATATCTATCTATAATCACTCTTGCCCACTGTCTATTGCAAAGAAAGCAGCCAGAAGGAATTTGTCAAAAACATTCAGCTCACAGCATTAATTTGCTCAAAACCCACCAGTGCCTCCCCATTCTCTTGGAGTGAAACCAAAGTCATCACAAGGGCCTGACTGAAGGATTCTACATCTGGCCCCTACATCCCCTTGACCAAATGCCTTACCCTCCTCCTTCCTCAGTCCAAGGACACAGGCCACACCCTAGACCCTAGAACACACCAGATACATTCCAGACTCAAGGTTCTTTAGTTCCTGGTTCTCTGGATCTGGGATAACCCTCCTCCCAGATATCACTTGTCCTTATCTCCTTCAAATACTTTCCTAAATATTTCCTTCATGGTGGACACTACCATGACCAGTCCATTTAATATTACACTTCACTCATTCTCCTTCGATTTTTATTTGTATCTTTCCCTGCTCTTCATTTTTTCAGAGCACTTAACATGTTTTAACATTCTATATAAAACATTTAATTATTTATTTAGCATGCTTAGAATTTATCATATGTTACTAGGTTAGAATACTGCAGAGTTTTGTGGTTGTTGTTATTTCCTATTTATGTGTGTCCCCCTGTGACTAGTATCCGGAATATATGTTATTCAATGCATGATGGCTGAATTAATGGAAGTACTGCTGGAACAATTGAAGAAACAATCATCGGGCACAGGAAAAGATGGAATTTTATGATGTTTTGGGGAAATTGTACGGAAGAGGCAGTTTGTTTTTTGTGTTTTTTTTAAAACATCTTTATGGAGTATAATTGCTTTACAATGGTGTGTTAGTTTCTGCTTTATAACAAAGTAAATCAGTTATACATATGTTCCCATATCTCTGCCCTCTTGCATCTCCCTCCCTCCCACACTCCCTATCCCACCCCTCCAGGTGGTCACAAACCACCGAGCTGATCTCCCTGTGCTATGCGGCTGCTTCCCACTAGCTATCTACTTTACGTTTGGTAGTATATATATGTCATGCCACTCTCTCACTTTGTCACAGCTTACCCTTCCCCCTCCTCATATCCTCAAGTCCATTCTCAAGTAGGTCTGTGTCTTTATTCCCATCCTACCCCTAGGTTCTTCATGACCTTTTTTTTTTCTTTTCTTAGATTCCATATATATGTGTTAGCATACGGTATTTTTGCATCTATGTTCATCAGTGATATTGGTCTGTAGTTTTTTTTGTGTGTGTGACATCTTTGTCTGGTTTCGGTAACAGGATGATCCTGGCCTCATAGAATGAGTTTGGGAGTGTTCCTCCCTCTACTATATTTTGGAAGAGTTTGAGAAGGATAGGTGTTAGCTTTTCTGTAAATGTTTGATAGAATTCGCCTGTGAAGCCATCTGGTCCTGGGCTTTGGTTTGTTGGATATTTTTAATCACAGTTTCAATTTCAGTGCTTGTGATTGGTCTGTTCATATTTTCTATTTCTTCCTGGTTCAGTCTCAGCAGGTTGTGCATTTCTAAGAATTTGTCCATTTCTTCCAGGTTGGCCATTTTATTGGCATATAGTTGCTTGTAGTAATCTCTCATGATCCTTTGTATTTCTGCAGTGTCAGTTGTTACTTCTCCTTTTTCATTTCTAATTCTATTGATTTGAGTCTTCTCTCTGTTTTTCTTGATGAGTCTGGCTAATGGTTTATCAATTTTTTTATCTTCTCAAAGAACCAGCTTTTAGTTTTATTGAAATTTGCTATCGTTTCCTTCAATTCGTTTTCACTTATTTCTGATCTGATCTTTATGATTTATTTCCTTCTGCTAACTTGGGGTTTTTTTGTTCTTCTCTCTTTAACTGCTTTAGGTGTAAGGTTAGGTTGTTTATTTGAAATGTTTCCTGTTTCTTAAGGTAGCATTGTATTTCTTTAAACTTCCCTCTTAGAACTGCTTTTGCTGCATCCCATAGGTTTTGGGTCGTCGTGTCTCCATTGTCATGTGTTCATCATTGTTCGTTTGCTCTTTAGATCTTCTTGGTCCTTGTTAAATGTTTCTTGCATTTTCTCTATTCTATTTCCAATATTTTGGATCATCTTTACTATCATTCTGAATTCTTTTTCAGGTAGACTGCCTATTTCCTCTTCATTTGTTAGGTCTGGTGGGTTTTTACCTTGCTCCTTCATCTGCTGTGTGTTTTGCTGTCTTTTCATTTTGCTTATCTTACTGTGTTTGGGGTCTCCTTTTTGCAGGCTGCAGGTTCGTAGTTCCCGTTGTTTTTGGTGTCTGTCCCCAGTGGCTAAGGTTGGTTCAGTGGGTTGTGTAGGCTTCCTGGTGGAGGGAACTAGTGCCTGTGATCTGGTGGATGAGGCTGGATGTTGTCTTTCTGGTGGGAAGGTCCACGTCTGGTGGTGTGTTTTGGGGTGTCTGTGGCCTTATTATGATTTTAGGCAGCCTCTTTGATAATGGGTGGGGTTGTGTTCCTGTCTTGCTAGTTGTTTGGCATAGGGTGTCCAGCACTGTAGCTTGCTGGTCATTGAGTGAAGCTGGGTGCTGGTGTTGAGATGGAGATCTCTGGGAGATTTTCTCCGTTTGATATTACATGGAGCTGGGAAATCTCTTGTGGGCCAGTGTCCTGAAGTTGGCTCTCCCACTTCAGGGGCACAGCACTGACCCCTGGCTGGAGCACCAAGAGCCTTTCATCCACATGGCTCAGAATAAAAGGGAGAAAAAATAGAACGAAAGAAGGAGGATAAAATAAAGATAAAATAAAGTTATTAAAATAAACATAATTATTCAGAAAAAGAATTTTTTTAAGTAAAAAAAAAAAAACGGACGGACAGAACCCTAGGACAAATGGTGAAAGCAAAGCTATACAGACAAAATCTCACACAGAAGCATCACACTCACAAAAAGAGGAAAAGGGAAATAATAATCTATGTTGCTCCCAAAGTCCACGTCCTCAATTTTGGATGATTCCTGTGTATTCAGGTATTCCACAGATGCAGGTACATCAAGTTGATTTTGGAGATTTAATCCGCGGCTCCTGAAGCTGCTTGGAGAGATTTCCCTTTCTCTTCTTTGTTCTCACAGCTCCCGGGGCTCAGCTTTGGATCTGGACCCGCCTCTGCGTGTAGGTCGCCGGAGGGCGTCTGTTTTTCGCTCAGACAGGACTGGGTTAAAGGAGCCGCTGATTCGGGGGCTCTGGCTCACTCAGGCAGCATGGAGGGAGGGGCACGGAGTGTGGGGCGGGCCTGCGGCGGCAGAGGCCGGCATGACGTTGCACCAGCCGGAGGCGCGCCATGCGTTCTCCCGGGGAAGTTGTTCCAGGGTCACGGGACCCTGGCAGTGGCGGGCTGCACAGGCTCCCCGGAAGAGGGGTATGGAGAGTGACCTGTACTCGCACACAGGCTTCTTGGTGGCGGCAGCAGCAGCCTTAGCTTCCCATGCCCGCCTCTGGGGTCCGCGCTTTTAGCCGCGGCTCCCGCCTGTCTCTGGAGCTGCTTTAAGCAGCGCTCTGAATCCCCTCTCCTCGCGCACCAGGAAACAAAGAGGGAAGAAAAAGTCTCTTGCCTCTTCGGCAGGTCCAGACTTTTCCCCGGACTCCCTCCCGGCTAGCCATGGCACACTAACGCCCTGCAGGCTGTGTTCACGCCGCCAACCCCAGTCCTCTCCCTGCGCTCCGACCGAAGCCCAAGCCTCAGCTCCCAGCCCCGCCCGCCCCGGCGGGTGAGCAGACAAGCCTCTCGGGCTGGTGAGTGCCGGTCGGCACCGACCTCTGTGCGGGAATCTCCCCGCTTTTCCCTCCGCACCCCTGTTGCTGTGCTCTCCTCCGCGTTACCGAAGCTCCCCCCTCCGCCTCCCGCAGTCTCCGCCCGCTGAGGGGCTCCTAGTGTGTGGAAACTTTTCCTCCTTCACGGCTCCCTCCCACCGGTGCAGGGCCCGTCCCTATCCTTTTGACTCTGTTTATTCTTTTTTCTTTTGCCCTACCCAGGTACGTGGGGAGTTTCTTGCCTTTTGGGAGGTCTGAGGTCTTCTGCCAGCGTCCAGTAGGTGTTCTGTAGGAGTTGTTCCACGTGTAGATGTATTTCTGGTGTATCTGTGGGGAGGAAGGTGATCTCCACGTCTTACTCTTCCGCCATCTTCCTCAACTCCCGGAAGAGGCAGTTTTAATGTGGATGTTGAAAAAGGAATAAATAAGCAACAGTTAAAAGTTATTTTTTAAAAAACTCTGTTTTTTATGTTACCTAAGAGCCATAGTATCATATCAAATTCATGTTTAAAAGTTTGGGCAAAAGTGAAATCGAAATTTTATTACATTTAGGAAGTTCTTGATTCAAATGCTACTAGTTAATATTTTAATTCCCTAATAATGATATTTCATATGTTCATTACAATTACATTACATATTAGAAAATAAAAAGTTACACAAAATGAGACCTAAAACTCCCATGTTGTTAATACCTTAGATTATATTTATGTTGTACTATATACAATATTCACTTGTACTATGTATGTATTCAATAATATAATATTTATATTGTACTGTGAGGCAATTGATATTTGGATCATAATATCCTGAAATTTAAACTCAGTGGAGTGAGCTGATAGAAACAAAACAGATACAATGCTCCAAAGCAGATTCCCCTGATGAGAAACTTAATTAAAATCTTAGGAAATTTCAGTAGGAAACAAGAGTAATGATGATTATATATTATTTATAATGCCAGAAACCCAATCATCATTATTTCTCCATTTTGAACTAAAGATAGAAAATAGGAAAGAAATTTATTGTTTGATTCCAAAGTTTCCATTTATATAGCATAAGTACATTTGAAAAACAGGTATAAATTTCTGCATTGCTTTTCATTTTAACATAGTGATGAAGATCCAGAACATATGAATGATTTTAAATAATACACTTTTTAAAATATTTATTAAAATTAAGAGAAACTGAGCGTATTAATAAGCATGTTAACAATAATTCAAGAAGTTAAGGAAAGGTATTTCGAATTTTACTTGCAATCAGTTTCTCCATATTAATAATATTTATACTTATTTAATGCACTGTATATCTCCCCAAAAGATTATTTTCAAATAACAAATTCTCACATTTACAAACTTATACATTTTCTCTATCAATACAACAGAATCATAACATCTTTAAGAAATTCTATGTTTTACTTTTATATCATGTGATTTATAAATTTTATGTAATACCTATTGAATTTATTGTCAATGAGACGCATGATAAAATTCAATTACAATTTAGCATCTAAACAAACAAAATTAAGTATTCTATTTGTAAAATCAGTCATATCAGTAAATAGAATAATAATATAATTTTTCTGTTTTGAATCATAATTTTTCTATATATAGTCAACTTTTAATCTATTAATCTGGTTATCTGAGAAATGCTTACAAGTTCCTAGATTGACAGGACGAGATAATTATAAACTCTTATTTTTTCCCTCCCACAACTCCATCCAACAAAATCAAATCAGAATATACATTAATGACAAAACTATATGAAATGTATCTTATTATTCTATTTCAATGAAGGAAAAAGTCTGAGCTATTAAAGTCAATAATTTTTTTCTGAAATCCTATTTCTGAGAGGGATTTTAACATATTCTTCTTTAAAGCAGTGAGATTACGTTTCTCACAGAGGACTAATTATTTCTAAAATGTTCCTAAACAGTTTTATGGCAGCATATTTATTAAAGGAAACATTGAAAATCATTTCTTTAAATCAATGGAATAACTTAGCTGTATAGTAAACTTAACATTAAGAAACCCATTATTTTTTAAAGAAAACTAATAATT
This sequence comes from Phocoena sinus, assembly GCF_008692025.1. Taxonomy (NCBI): domain Eukaryota; kingdom Metazoa; phylum Chordata; class Mammalia; order Artiodactyla; family Phocoenidae; genus Phocoena; species Phocoena sinus. Next base: position 11,243,531 of record NC_045776.1, on the reverse strand, counting down.
TTTCTACTTGTATAATTATAGCCATGGAACTTAACCTAAGAAACCTAACGTACCATTTATAACAAAGTTTTTAATATACCCACACTGAAAAAATATCCATAGGAAACAAACAACAAAGTTACACCATAATATTAAAAGAAGTAACTATCAAGATTTAGCTGTAAAGTGAGGAAGAAAAATTATAATAAAATAATATCTTCCACCAAGTAAATTCTCACACATGCCAGACTAGAAGACCAAAAAATGCCAAGAGTTTTTTTTGTAGAATCATGGTGTAGAAACAACTACAAATGGATACACACAGGGGTGTCCTACAGGGATGCAAATGCCGACAGTGACATCAGCTACACTGATGATGGCACTTCCTCAAAAACTGAACAATTCCACACTGTATTTCTGGAATATCCAGTGTATAGTAAAACGCTATAAAACAGTACAGAACTTGGTGTTCATTTGTAGAATAGAGTTAAGATCTAAATAAAACAAGTTTGTCATTTCCATGAATGGTTGAGAGGCCAATCGAAATCTGTATGAGACACTGAAAAATATTTTGTTATGCTTAACTGTCCTAATTTGCATCCATCAGTGAGGAGCCCAGCCCCCGATTACAGTAACAACTAAAACAACCCCACAAGTTGCAGGAAAAAACAAACAGGGAACCACTAAGTTTTTGGATTAACTACCAGTTAAGAATTTTAATTTATATTACATAAGTTGATGGACGGACATTTTAGTTAGAGAAAATGTCGGGGCAATCAAATGCAATAAAGAGTTTAAAATTGTTCACAATTGCTGAAAGTAATTACAATGTTTTGGTTTACTACCAGTTGACCTAGCTTTTGTTCATTATTTTTCTTCTTAACAATCTCCCTTTCTCTCTCTCTTTCTCCATACATAATTATAAACACAAACATACACGAGATTGTAAATCATATTTATATATATAATACATATAATATAGTATATGTGTCCAAAAAGCTTTAAAATTCCAAGCAAACATCTATATTTTTATTTCCAGAACAACTAATATTATCCCTTCTGTCTTAGATATATTCTAATTCTTCAATTCTTACGTATTCCAAATAAACTGAAAGTTATTAGAAAAATCTCATGTTCTTTCTAAATTTTTTGACCACTCTGGAAATTCCAGTTTGCTGGATTCAGATTTATCTGTGAAACCTGGTGTTGGAAATGTACAAATGAGAACCCTAAGTGTGTGTTTGCCTTATCTTAGATTCCTAAGCACACCCTGTAACACAGACTTAATTTATCACTTCCTGATGTGTATACAATGTGTAATGAGACTAAAGATCAAAAAGGTCATTGTTGTCTTTTTTCCTGTACAACCTAACTTCTGGTGTTCAATCTTTAGCCTACATAATTGTTAGTATTTTCTGTTCCAAAAGTCAAATTTTTCACGACTTAAATGATTATATTACGTATGTTATTTTGGGTAGCTAATCATTTATAATCTCTGAAAACTGCTATTTGTAAAACAGTATCTTTGTTTCTATGGAATTATTTCTATTAAATTTTCTTTAATTTTCAAAAATATTTTGTTTAATTCCATATTAAAAATATTCAACCAAATATAAATAAAAACATGTAAAATTAATTCAAATTCAGCTGACAACAAATTTTGCCTGGCAAAAATTTTGAATGTTATAGCAAAATGATATTGTGTAACTTGACATCTGAACTTTCTGTATGTGCTCCTCTGTTGGATGCTTTCAAAATAAATGAATAGACAGGAATACATTTTAATTGAAATAACCTTTAAAATAATATCTTCTTCAAAAACTATGTTGACAGGAGTGAATTTTTAAACGTCATTTTTATAATGCTATTCTAAACATGGGTAGCAACCATTAAAAGAAGTTTTCTTCAGTTAATTAACAGGTCTTTCTCATGAAGGAAGCATATGAAAATAAACTAACAGTCACTATAGAAACTCAGGGGTGATGCTAAAAATGTGGAAAGTGATATTGCTGTGTGTGTATTTGTGTGTGTGTGTCTTAAATAATAAATCTTTTGTCATGTCTGTTGTAGAACATTTTGGCAAAGGATATACCTGCTGATTAGCATATAAACAATTTGCCTTCAAAAAAAACCTTTTTTCTATTTGATGGGAGAAAAGCACCACTTGCTCGGGTATTGTTGCTTCAAAATCATGTTATTGGATGTCTACTTCAATAGCTGGGTGTTAGGTGCTCTCGCTTCATGAACATAGTTTATGTACACCAACTTTAGAAAGACACCCTTGGTGGGACTGGAATTCTGGTTCCTAAACTAGCATGCTAATCCCTCCATTTATTTACTTAGATAACTCTTCTTCATCCTTCATCTTCAATTTATACGCCACTTCACCTAAGAGACCTTTAACCTTAATCTGGGTTATTTTCTATTGTTATGGGCTTCCATATGAATTTTATCTATTATCATCTCTCCCCATATTATTATGAGTACTTGTTTCATTGTCTGACTACTTTTATAGGTTGTAAACTTTCTGAGGATAGAAGGAACCAAGTGCATCTTTGTTTATTGCTCTCTCCCTAATCTCTTTCATATGACTCGTTTCAGTGTAGTCATTAGCTGAAAAAAAAAGATAAAAAGGAGACAGAAGGAAAAAAGCAAAGAAGTGAGAAAAATATGAATGGTAATTTTGCCATTTCCTTATTTATTGTTAAGAGTCAACACATTTTTTTAAAACTGCCTGGAATAGTGAATGACATAAAAAATAAATGGAATAGGTGGGTTAATGGATATATAAATAAATAAAATTAAAATAAGAATGTATATTTACTGAACTGAGTGTTGTATATACATCTTTTGTAGCTTTTACTGCATTGTATTGCCATGACTTGTGGACACATTTGTGTTAATCACACTCTTGTGTTATCAGACATTTCATGTGACCAGAGATGGCAGCATGAGATGGACTCAGGCCAATGATGCTGGCTTTGAAGATGGGGAGGTGGCCATGAGCCAAAGAATGTAGGAAACCTTAAGAAGCTGGAAAGGCAGGGAAGTGAATTCTCCCTAGACGCTCCAAAAGGAAAACAGCTGTGTAGACACTTTGACTTTTAGCCCAGTGAGCCCCATTTTGGATTTCCAACCTCCAGAACTGTCAGGTGAGAAACGTGTGTTGTTGTAAGCCACCCAGTGTGTAATTTGTTACAGAAGCAATAGGAAACTCATACAGATTTGACACATTTAGTGTCAGGAGGTCATTGATGTTCTTTTCTTCTCCCTCTGCATTGCGGCCGCTTAGTCTCTGCCTCCTGCTCCCACTTTGGGTGTCCTTTGACTTTTTCTCTTGACCACATTTCTTGAGTGTGATAATTTATTTGATTCAGCAAATTGACACCACGCTCTTTGTTTAAAAACTTAATGCCAGTCACTTCCTTAACAGAAGTTAAGACATTCTCTAGAGGTTTTTCTAATTCTAGTGGCCAGGGTTAAGGGTCACATGCAACATGATACATCCATTTTGGGTGAAGAACTAACTAAGGCTGATTCCAGAGCAGATGTGCTGACTTCTACATTATATCTTATGACATTACCCTTTGACTTTTTTCAAGACAAGGACTGTATCTTTTCTTTGTATCCCTGGTGGCCAGTAATATGCAAAATGGCTATCACATAGCAGATGCTGGATTTGTTAAATTCTTTTTGATTGAAGGAGAATTACAAAGCACACTGATGCACAACTAATAGATAGATAGAACATTTCTTGGAGCTGTAGCCTTTGATACGATCGCCTTGACAAACATTAAAAGTGATAGTTTTTCCAATCAAAAGTATGAATCATAACATTGCTATTGGGTAGTGGCTCCATCAGCTGAATGAAATGTTATTGATTATTCAGTATGATTTGATGACCACAGTTTCTCTATTTCCAGTAATCAGGTAATTGTAGCAAAGGAATCATCTTTGAATTGTATATCTCACTTTTTGTGGATCCCCTTTGGCTCCAGAACTGCCTGTATGACTTTTGCATGCATCTTAAATTTCTTCCATTTTGATACATTACAAAAGATACCAAAACATCTAATTGATTAGGCTAAATGAAGAAAAGTTAAGTAGAAAGTGTTTTAACATATTTGTAACAAGAATAGAGCTGTTATGCAAAACATACTTGATTCTGAGCCAAGAAAATTACAGTGTATAATGTTTCTTGACTTGTTATGATTTGGACCTTCAATCAAAAGTTGGTATCTTGGCATCAGAACATGAGAATAGTGTCCTCAACATGTCTCTACATAGATTGCAAATGACTTCACAGAGATGAAGTGGTCAGAAACAAATGGAATGAAACTTGATATGAAGGGAAAAATAATTCAGTTACAAGATGGAAAGCTATTACTTATAGAAATATGTCAAAAAAGATGGAGAGGTCAAAAGCTGCCTTTATTAAAAACTGTAAAAAATTAGATAATTTATTAACAGTTCTTCAAAAATATTACTCTGTTGATGATGATAAAGCCTAAGCTACCAACAGATTGGTGGTACTAATTTCTTCTTGTCAATTAAATTGAAACAGCAAAATAATCAGATATCTAAGTAATAAACTCTCACTTACGTATGGGCAATATGGATTAATGATGAAAATTAAAAGAGTACTGGAATCTCATCATTTTAAAGATCTGCAAAATGTTACCCTAAAAATCCCATCTGTGTAGTAATTTTGGATAAAGCTTTTCTCAATTTCCTTTTAAAATATGTAAGAGGTAACAAAGAAGAAAATCACAGCCCCACAGAAAAAGAAAGTAAGCTAAAAACAAGAATCTGGAAAGAATAGACACTGATAATTTTTTTAAAAATAGTTCAATTGAAGTAAACCTATGTAGGCATAGCTTTCATGGCATAAGCTGATTTCACTTTATGGAAATGAGTTTATCTTAAAAAGGTGAGCTAATGCTTTCTACTTCTCCCAAAGTCTGACTTATGATTCAGAGACCCAGAATTTCTAGAACGAAGGAACTGGGCTGCTGTTCTTCCAAAACCATGATTTTCCCACCGTAACTGCACAAAAGTGAGAATGTCTTGCAAACAGTTGTTCTCAAATAAGGTTTCTTGTCTGAACTACTGAATGCAGCAAGCTATGGGAGTGACTGTTTCCTCAGTTGTACCAACAACAGTACGGAGCTGTTGACAGTCTACATTCACAGGAGAGAACTTATCGTCAATGAATACCTTAGGTCATAAGAACTTTATTCTCTTGCAGTACTAGTTGAGAATGAATCTCCCAGGTTAGGATCTAAGTATCAGTACTACCTAGGGGTTGCTTTTTGATGCATCCAGCGATGCACCCCTTCTTCCTATGTTTCATATCATCCCAAACCATGTTTCCAAATATATGAAGAGAATGAAAACCTTACGAAACAGATGGCAGGAACACAGAAAGTGTATTGAGGTCCCGGACGAAAAGAAACCTCCCATAAAGCATGATGTGGAACTGACAGAAAGAACTCCAGTGTCAGTGCATGATGAGAACTGATATTTTTTAAGTAATCAATCAGAATCCATTAAATCAGAATAAGATGCTGGGAAAAAAAGAGACCACTTAGCTAAAACGACTGCAACCTGTGATTGCCTATTTGAATATGCCTATTATACTGAAAGCTGTTTGCAATAGTCTACCTTATACATGTATGAGGTCTGGCTACCACAGAAGTACTCTTTCTGTTAGACAAATAATGTGTGTGTATAAGTCTTGCTATGTTTGAAGCAAATAAAAACAAACAAAATTCATAATTTTAAGTACAAAGACAATAACAAATCCAGAAGAATTGATAGGTAAATACAAGCATTTATTTTTTAAGGTTAATATAATGGGAAAAACTCTGTATAATTCAATAAAAAAGGAAATTCACACTTAAGCAATTTAAAAAGTGATATACTCAGATTAAAAAGGTGAAAAAAGTTAAAAGTTGTTACTATGTTGAAGCTTATACTAATAAATTTTAAACCTGGAAAAATGAAAATAAATTCCATGAATATATAAATGACTAAAGTTCACTTACCCAGTATAAATCAGAATATAACAATATTCTTATATATTATGCTCTTTTATGTATCAATCTTTCATAATTTAATGCTAGAATGCCTCTTAAATCATATAGAAATAGTTAATCACCCTGCTTTTTAGTCTGATCGAAGCACAGAAAATGATAAACGTTTCAAATTTATTTATATATTCCAGCATTTGCCTGATATTCCAAAATGTAAAATATAGAAGGAAAAAAATATACGAACAAACCTTAACACTGAGTATTGGCATGTAGGAAAATGGGTGCTTTGATAAAAGACTGTTGAGAATAAATTAGGATAAGATTTTTGGAGGGCAAATTAGAGATTTCAAAGGAAATATAGCACAGAAGTGGTCATGGATATATTAAAACAGCTAACTATAATCACTAAACTTTATCTATAAGAACAAAATAATATAAGCAATAATATATGGAATAATTTGACATTTGTTAATTGAATTTTTACCATCTAAATAAGCAAAAGCATACAGCTAACAAAGTTTAAGCTGAAGGAAAATTTGATGATATGAAAGTATGAAGAAATGTTTCAACGTATTTCATTAAGTAGAAAAGGAATTTACACAGTATTAAATATTAATTTTTGTAATAAAAAATGCACATGCATTAAGTAGAAACTAGACACCAAAAATGTCAGTAATTATCATATCTGAGAGTTTAATTATAGGTGGTTCTTATTTCTTCACTTTGTCCTTTTTTAAAAAAAATTCTGAAAATTTTATAGTAAATATATAAATATAAATTTTATAATAATAAAAAAATTAACAAAAAATAAATAAAAACAGAAGTTTCAATCCTTAAATATAGCTTCATAGGTTTCTTGAGAATATTTCATGATAAAAGATATTCTTGGCAATTATTTTCTTTAAGGCATTTGACTCTAGTCCACCTGGATTTTTTTTTTTTTTTTTTTTTTTTTTTTTGCGGTACGTGGGCCTCTCACTGTTGTGGCCTCTCCCATTTCGGAGCACAGGCTCTGGATGCACAGGCTCAGCGGCCATGGCTCACGGGCCCAGCCGCTCCGCGGCATGTGGGATCTTCCCGGACTGGGGCACGAACCTGTGTCCCCTGCATCGGCAGGCGGATTCTCAACCACTGCGCCACCAGGGAAGCCCGATTTTTTTTTTTTTTTATAATTTGATTCTGTTCAATATTTTCAAGCAAATATATTTTCCTACCCTATTATTAGAGATTACTTCATTGACCAAAAAGATTTCTTAGCAGAGGTTTACAAACATGTTAGTTATTAGATAGACTTGGGGTGCTTTCTAAAAATTCAGACTTCTCAGCCTCTCTTCTGAAAATTGAGATTCATTTGCTCTAGTCTGTGACGTGGGCATCTGTATTTATAATCAGAGCTCTAGGAGATCCTGATTACAAGTCATGTATGGAAAACATTTGTCTTGAGAAAATAAATCTGTAGACTGATTTCATAGATGTCTTCAAATCTATGCGGTGCTAATCTAACAAAGTAACAGCCTCATTAATTCATCAGTGGGAATTAAAAATAGAAATAGGTATATATCACACTGTCAGGGACTTAAGTGTGATATAATGAGAAATGCCTTGACAGCAAGGTTTGCTAAATCTTGGGATGAATTTCTTCTGAAATTCTCAGAAAAAAATATTGTTTGTTTTCCATCTGGCATAGTTAGGTATAGCGTAACTATGGTTAAGTGAGCCACTAAAGATGAAGGAAAGGGAACAATTAGAAGATCCATCAGGAGAGTTTGCTTAACTGTATCTGCCTGGCAGCAGAAGCCTCCTCTGCTTTCCCAGTTTTGCTTAGGTGTCACTGATGTCTCTGCTGGCAACAAGAATAAAGCACGATTGACAGACTACATTATTGAAAAACAGAAAGTGAAAAATACAAATCATAAGAAAAACAAGGACAAGAAAAATGAACAGTACCATATTGGGTCTTCCACATTATTTATATATGGCATCAAATTCAGCAAGGTAGATGGTCTGAAAATTCTTGTGAGATTTGATCAAATCATTATAATATTTATGACCATATACTGAGAACAGTATTTTGTATTAAGAATTATGCTTAATTTTTGCTCTAGTAAAATTATTTAATTCTTACACCAAAACTGTGAGGCAGGTTTTTTTTATATCCCTCATTTTAAACATAGGGAAAATGCAGCTAAGAACAAAACTTGTTTATGGGTTACAAAGTTTGAGCTTGTAGAACTTTGGCTCAGAACCAGATAAGTCTAACTCAACCCACTGGACACCATGACTTAATAGCTCTCCACATTAAAATTATTAGTCATTATTTATCCAACCAAATTTTTGGAGGACCTGTAAGGTACAAGGCACGATTTATGACTCTGGATTTATTGACAGAAGACTACCACAACTCCAGCTTGCTCCTTCTCTGTCTGGTCTGGGTTCTAAGTAATCATTTAATTCACACAACAGCCCAATGAGGTAAATGTTTTATTATTCCAGTTTTGCAATTGCAAAACAATAAGCAGAGATTGAAAACATTCTCCATAACACACAGCTATAAATGATGTGATCCTTGCTCTCAAGGGAACATATAAATAGGAACATATATAAAACACATATCCAAATAATTATACTAAATGCCAAATACTAAATGCTGAACACATTATTTGTTCCTTGGATCATACAATATGTACCATTATTATACTTCCTGTGTTGAAATTTAACTATGGGTATTATTCATTAGAAAAGATGAATATTTACATAGTACCAAGAAAATAGTGGGTGTGAACCTTTGGTTCATAATCATGATAATAAGAAAAAATGTTTATCGGAATCTGTAGGAGACTACATAAGGGATCAGTTATGTGATTTCAATAACTTTAAAAACTGCCAGAAACACTTTTCAACTGATTAATTTCAAGCTTATTTTTAAATTTTTGTTTTTTAAATTGAGGTAGTAAATCGTGATATTCATCTCAAAACTCATTTTTTGCTTTCTTTTTTGTTTTTCTTCATTTTGTTTATAGTTTGGGACACAAGCTAAACATCTGCAGGAGACCTCAGAAAGGTCTTAAGAAATGTAAATGTATCTCAAATAGTTAACAATAATTACAATCTTTAACCATTGTTATTTCCCATAGCAGTCATTCCTTAATGACTTCTCCTAACTATATAAATGTTTCACAATTTTTGACTGTCATAAAAGCTTATGTTTAGATAGGTAACAACATAATGTAATAGCAAATAATTGCTCTTTTTAATATACAATGCATGGATAGGTAACAACATAATGTAATAGCAAATAACTGCTCTTTTTAATATACAATGCATGACAAGAAAATTTAATACAAGGAATCTGCCACTTATGATGGTGCAGGATCAAATTTTTAGTCTCACTTGAGAGTTTTCTTAACCTAATTAGGTAGCAAAAGAAGGAGGAGGAAGTGGAGGAAAAATAAGTGTTTTAGGATCCTGATAAAAAAATTGCATATCCTCTAGTTTCTCTTATTAGTAAAGAAAAGGTGATTCACACGGCATAATACATGAATAGTCAAGAATTTAAGTTCAACTAACCCACTTCAATGTCATTGTATTTAAAATAATTTCATACTTAAAGTGATATTTTGATTTCTGATGTCATGTTTTCATTTTTCCAATAGAATATTTTCCTATTTCTTCATGCTTGAAAACAAGCTTGCATTTCTGCAAGGATAAAAAAGGAGTTTTTGCAGATTCTGACTCCAGATAAAGTGAATACATGTGACCAGTTGTTTTAGTAAACCATTATTTTATGTCTATTTAAGAGCATATGAAAGTCAATTACATGATTAGAGAATAGTGAATAACCCACTCAGAATGAATGGATATGGGCATGGAATTGTTAGAATTTTTGTACTGAGCCCCTGGATAATAACACCATTTGCAATTAAAAATGATTTAAGAGATGATCTAAAAAGTGGAAACAGCTCAAGGTCACACACATACGGGAAGAGCTTGGACCGCAATCCAGACTTCTAGTTGTCAAGTGAATCTTTAAAATTAACCTTCTCTTTGTTTTCTTAAAGGATATATATTATTGTATTGTACATCTAGTCTTTTCCTAATGCCTATGAAATAGGACAATTTTCATCAATTCTTGCTCCAGAATTATAAATGTCTTCTTAGATTTTCTTTTCTTCTTTTTTTTTTTTTTCGGTACGCGGGCCTCTCACTGCTGTGGCCTCTCCCGTTGCGGAGCACAGGCTCCGGACGCCCAGGCTCAGCAGCCATGGCTCAGGGGCCCAGCCGCTTCGCGGCATGTGGGATCTTCCCGGACCGGATCACGAACGCGCGTCCCCTGCATCGGCAGGCGAACTCTCAACCACTGCGCCACCAGGGAAGCCCTTCTTTTTTTGTTGTTTTAAACATCTTTATTGGAGTATAATTGCTTTAAATTGTTGTGTTAGTTTCTGCTGTATAAAAAAGTGAATCAGCTATACGTATACTTATATCCCCATATCCCCTCCCTCAAGCGTCTCCCTCCCACCTTCCCTATACTACCCCTCTAGGTGGTCACAAAGCACCAAGCTGATCTCCCTGTGCTATGCAGCTGCTTCCCACTAGCTATCTAGTTTACATTTGGTAGTGTGTATATGTCAATGCCACTCTCTCACTTCGTCCCAGCTTACTTTTCTTTCATTATTTATGGTCATAAAAAAAGAGAAACAGAATTAGGGCACCCTACATTGTTGATTATATCTTAATATTTTATGTTTCCTTAGACTGTAGATTGGAAGAAAAGGGCATAGGGGAGACTTTGGAAAGCTAAGCATGTAGAAAGTGCAATTTTATATTCAGATAAAAAAGTTATACAAAATAATTTAATAAAATAAACATATGTGTTCTCTCTACATAATCAGTTTGGAGTGACCTTTTCTAAAATATTTTCTGATTAGATAATTTTTGTGTTCTTGGCATTCCTGGGTTAATAGTTATTCTAAAATATGTTTCTTCTAAATGTAAGCCTATGTTTTGGTAGGAGAGAAAAAATATATCTCTTCCTTATTGCAATAGTTTTGAGCAAATTCTTCCTTAACTGTTTAACTTTGTTCAATGCAATTTTCCTTTGACACAATCAAAGAGAAAATTTTGGAATTCTGCTTCTGAAGAGTTTAATATAATCAGGTTTACCTTCATGACCATAATAAAGCTAAATTGAATTTGGGTTTTGCAGAAGAAGCCTGATCCTGTTCTCTATGGTCTCTGTAGAGCTGTAAAATTAAATTGATAGAAGTAGAAACAATTCTAATGATTAATAATGCTTTAAAATTAATCATATAAGTAATTTATATAAGGGACAATGTGCTATTTAGTAATTAAGTAAACTTTTAAGTGTGTTAAACATTTAGTAAGTGCATAGTATTTACTCATACTTAGTAGGGAGGTAACTTCAGTTTCAATCTAAATCTTACTGGAAAAGTAAATCTCTAGAAGCATTAATTCGACATCTTCCTCAGTTACTATTAATGGAAATTCCTTGATGAAAAGGAGAAATAAAACTTTATCAGGGGAAATATTTAAAACCCTGAACATAAGTAATGCTGCTGCTAAAACTGAAGTGGATCATTAAACCTCGATGCACATAATCTTCCTTCATTTAGTCGTGAGAGATGTCTCAGAATTTAATATTTTCATTTCTGAATTTGTCCTTGTATCTCTTGGCAAAGTTTAAGAAACAGTCTATAAAATGCTTATGACTAAAGTTAAAATAATTGTTTTATGTGTGAGATTTTTAAGTAAAATAATAAAAGTTCGTAATAACTCTTTTACATCAGGGCTATGGAGGAAAATTATGTTGCCCCAAGACTAGAAGAGAAAGATTTAAAATATATGAAGAAAAGACATGAGAGTTAGAATTGGACTATGTAAATTAAGGTGCATTTGAAAGAAGAGCAGAAGCAGAGTAGTTTGAAATTGCAATTTTGGCAAATATAGATTTTGTAATTAGGTGTTGATTTGTTTAATTTAAAAAATAATTGAAAATTTGCTAAAGTTTATGGATGATACATACCATTTTCCAAAAGCTCTATTTGCTTTTCCATTATAGCAGAGGTTCTCAATCTCAGTCCTATTGGCATTTGGCTCCAAATAATTCTTTGTGTGCTTGGGACAGTGTTGGGGAGAGTGTACATCATGAGACGTTTAGCATTATCTCTGTCCTCTATCCATTAGATTCCTTTAATGCCTTTAATTGGAATTGACATCTTCATTTCTATTTTTACAGATATCTGGTTTTATTTTTATCTTAAAATATTATATTTTATTTGTCTAATTATATACATAGATGGTTTACTCCATGAAATTGCAAGGTACCTGAAGTTAGAGCATTTTAATTTCCATCATTGAATCCTTCATCTGTTTAAGGCTTAGATGTTCATATGATAGTCATAAGACACATTACTATTAAATACTTGAATTGTAGCCAGTCTGAATTGAGAGGTGCTCTCAATATCAAAGTTTTAATTTCATTATATATATATTACATTGTTTACAGGCTTAAATCTTAATATTTAAGGTATATGGTATTAAATGAAATATATATTACTAAATTACTTTCACTTATTTCATTTCATTCTTCCATATAATATACTAAAACATCTTACTTTACATATGTGGCTTGCATTATATTTCTATTGTACAGCACTGCTCTAGTTTTAAGTAACTGCTAAATAACTATTAGAATGTCAACCATATGGAAAATATTTATTTTGACTTTTAATTTTATTTATAGATTGTTCTATCATAACCTTTTAAAAGTTTAATAACCATATGTCTGCATGTGAAATAAATGTGTGTCTGTATTTTAAATGAATATGCCCACAATACATTTTAGCAACGGAGTAATTTATGATCATATTATGACCTTGTAATAACAACTTCTTGTATGACCTTCTGCTACATTTAATAGTTTATTTACCAAGAAAGTAATAATGTTCCTATTTTGTGCTTATATGGTAGACAAACATGGTTTTATAACAGTATATTACTAGAATCAGGTTTGACTATTTTATGAAGTTTACCTCAAAGATGAGATGATTTCAAAATCACCAAAATTGCACCTCTGCATCTCCCTGCCATCTCTCCAATCTACAGGTTGATATTATAAATTCTATAATGTGCTATTTCTTTAGGACTTTTGATCCTAGTGGTGGCATATGATAAGGACTTGACTTGCCTTTGTTGGCTTTGAAGATGGAGGAAGGAAGACATGAGCTAAGGAAGGCAGGTGTCCTCTAACAACTGGAAAAGGCAGGAAAACGGATTCTCCCCTAGAGTCTCCAGAAAGGAATGCATCCCTGCTGACACCTTGATTTCAGCCCTGTGAGACCCTTGTTGGAATTCTGCCCAACAGAACTGTAAGATAGTATATTGGTGTTTTAAGCCACGAGTCTGTGATAATTTATGGCAGCAATAGGAAACAAATACAGATAGTATTCTATATTAACTTCACTCTGTTCACCCAAATGCATAGAATCTATTTCATCTATTTCAAATTGGGGATGAATAGGCAGAAGTGGGGATGGTGCAGTTTTTTTCCTAGATAATTGTTACTGTTCATAAGACAGGTAGAAATTATCTCATCTTTTTATCTCTAGTGCATTTTACACACTCAAATTCCGAAACTTTGTAAAACTTTGATTAATGGAACACAATTAATGTGATCTCCAGTTATGTGAAAAATTTTTTTCCTTTATTCAACTTAAAAGTGAAAAAGATAAATGTAAGGAAACTTGTGTAAGGAATTCATGCTGAAAAGCAAATAACAAATGTCCTGGGGAAAGAATCTGTACAATTTAATTTCTTTAAATTTTTAGAAAAGAAATCATTATTAAAACATTTGAATTATTTTTTGGATTCTGTGCAACACCATTAATATTGGGTGGGGGAATGTAAATTATCATTAATGTAAGGAGTTTCAAAGTAGGAAATATTTCATGTGTGAGAACTTATAATAAATAGTCCATTTTAAAAAATTGTAAATGCTGGCTTCTCAAATTCCTTCAAAAGCAAAAGGAGGTTTACAATCAAGATATTTCTTAAAAAGAAATAAATTTAAAAATGTTGTTTTAAAAAAATCTGATTTCATGTACTAGTCTGCCAAACTTTATTAATCAAATATCTATTAACTATGATTTTCTTAGGATCTTTGGAGATGCATATGAGTCTTTATGATCCTGTGTGTTATTGAAACTTCCAATGCTTTGAAATTTCCAAAAGTATCATCATAACTTTTCAACATTCAAGCTTATATTTAAAATGAGGTAAAGCCTACTATTTTGAATAGGCTATGCTTTTTTATGCTAAAGATATATATTTATCAAAAGTCTTGTTTTCCTTATCTTTGAGATTTATTTTATTTTCCTTCAACTTAAATGTAGTAAAAATGAATTACATTTGAATTGAATTTGGGGTTTAAAGATAACAAAACATGCACACACCATTGTGTTAAATTGTAATTGTTTCAACTAATCTTTTAGGAAAAGAACAATTAAAATGTTTTTTTAAAATTTATTAACAAGTATTGATTGAGTAAATTAAATTTTTTAAAAGTTGATTAACCCAAAAGAATGAAATGTTTTAACAGCATTTTACTTTATTATCATCATATTTCCACATCACCTTGTGATCTATAGACCTGACCGATTAGCATTTCAGAATATCTCCTATAACTAACTAGAAATCCTTCCATGATTGTTTGGAATTTATTATACTTAGTACATACTGTTCCATTCACAATACTTATGAATTGCTCAGAATCCATTTAGGTAACAAGAAACTACTAAGCTTTTCAGATAAATGAGAATACAGATAATTAATTATATATAAACTGACTGTTGAAAGAGTGAAAAGGGATTACTTTGGTAACCCAGAGATGGTGACTACAGGAAACTGCTACAACCTTTGGGGTAAGAAAAAAAGGGAAAATGTAGGGTACTATAAACCTCAGAATTGAAAGGAGACCCTGGACAGAGCTAACACTCAGAACTTCAAAGAGGAAATGCACCATCTGCACCTGGTATCTCTGAAATTGGATCTGAGGACACAGAAGGAGGTTGAAACAAATGACTACTTCCAGAATCAACAGACGTTGGGGTATCTCTGGCCAATACATATTTACAATTCCCTTGTGAAAAGTCTTATGTTAAGGCCCATTCCCAAACTTGACTCATTAAGTCTAGGGTCATTTTCATTAAGAAAAATTTTCATTTTAGGAAACTATTTTTTTTGTGTGTGTGTGGTTCGCGGGCCTCTCACTGTTGTGGCCTCTCCCATTGCGGAGCACAGGCTCCAGACGCGCAGGCTCAGTGGCCATGGCTCACAGACCTAGTCGCTGCGCAGCATGTGAGATCTTCCCGGACCGGGGCACGAGCCCGTGTCCCATGCATCAGCAGGCGGACTCTCAACCACTGCGCCACCAGGGAAGCCCCTAATTTTAGGAAACTTTAAAAATAATTATTTAAGTTCTCAAAGTGAAGGAAAGCATACTTATAAATAAATAATTGATTCTGTTTTTAAATTAATTTTTATTGGAGTATAGTTGCTTTACAATGTTGTATTAGTTTCTGCTGTACAGCAAAGTGAATCAGTTGTACATATAGATATATCCACTCTTTTTTAGATTCTTTTCCCATGTAAGTCGTTACAGAGTATTGAGTAGAGTTTCTTGTGCTATACAGTAGATTCTTATTAGTTATTTATTTTATATATAGTAGTGTGTATAAGTCAATCCCAATCTCCCAATTTATCCCTCCCTCCCTTTCCCTCTTGGTGACCAAAGTTTATTTTCTACATCTGTGACTCTATTTCTGTTTTGTAAATAAGTTCATTTGTACCATTTTTTTAGATTCCACATATAAGCAATATCATATGATATCCATCTTTCTCTGTCTGACTTACTTCACTCAGTTTGACAATCTCTAGGTCTTAAGTTTTATAAATATTCAGTTTTCTTGAATCTGTACATAAAAAGACACAAGTTTAATTTCAAATGTACATGAGTAATAATGCATAATCATTTCAATTATTAAAAATTTGGTGAAAAGAATTTGATGAATTTCTTATTCTATTTTTAGAGAAAATAATTGATTTACATAGTAAACATTAATGCTTAATATTCATCTGCTAATTATACTACCACTTTCTTCTTTAGAAATATTCTTTTTGCAGCCATCACAACCCAGTCCATGCAGTTCTTGTAAAGTGACTTCATCCCCCACTCCCAGGTGTAGCACAAAATCCAGGCGTAAGGTAATTCACTCTTCACATTCATCTGGCCAAGTAAGTTCAAGGATTGGCATATGATCTAATCAAAGCAAAAATATGCAACGCGTTTCTGAATCTGTGTTCTCACAAAAAGACTTGCCCTTTTTATCACTGCACAGGAGATCTGAGATGGTTTAGAGACTGAAGCCTTTGTGTGCCCTACTTAATAGTATATTGTACCTGGGACTGAGTCCAGCAATCAAGCTCAGGGATCAACAGGGATTCCAGGCTTGGATGACACCTGTTCCACCCCTTGAATTTTCAGGTTATTTCACTCAACAAATGCTCTTTTAGCTTAAGCTAATCTGGGTTGAATTTTTAGTTATTTGTGACTGAAAAAGCCCTAATTGAATAGAATACAGGCTCCAGGAGGGATGCTGTTTTTACATATTTACTCAGATATACCCATACACCAAGAACAGTTTCTGATATATATTGCGTTGGTCAAAAAGTGCCTTTGGTCTTTAAGTAAAAATAAAAGACATTTTTCATTTTCACCAAGAACTTTACTGAACAACATATTCACCATTTTGTGCCACTACCTTCTGCCACGTTTCAGGCAACGTCATAATTCCATCTTCCCAAAACATTTTATCTTTTTGAGCAAAGAACTGTTCCAGGTGCCTTTTACAGTCTTCCAGGGAATTGAAATTTTTTCCATTAAGAGAATTTTGTAAAGACCGAAATAAATGGAAATCTGAAGGTACAATACGGTGGATGAATCAGAACTTCCCAGCCAAGCTGTAACAGTTTTTGCCTGGGCATCAAAGAAACAGGTGGTCTTGCTTATCCTGATGGAAGATTATGCGTTTTCTGTTGACTGATTGTGGACACTTTTCATTGAGTGCTGCTTTCAGTTGGTCTAACTGGGAGCAGTACTTGTTGGAATTAATTGTTTGGTTTTCCGGAAGGAGCTCATAATAGAGGACTCCCTTCCAATTCCACCGTATACACAACATCAGCCTCTTTGGTTGAAGACCGGCTTTTGTGTGGTGGTTGGTGGTGGTTCATTTCGCTTGCCCCACGATCTCTTCCATTTCACATTATTGCACAGTATCCACTTTTCATCGCCCATCACAATTTGTTTTAAAAACGGAACGTTTTCATTACGTTTAAGTAGAGAATCGCATATGGAAATATGGTCAAGAAGGTTTTCTCCGTTTAACTTATAAGGAACCAACACATCAAAGCAATTCACGTCAAGCCGGTGCAAATGATTTTCAATGCTTGACTTGGATATTTTGAGTATGTCAGGTATCTCCCGCGTGGTATAGCATTAATTGTTTTCAATTAATGTCTCGATTTTATCACGATCAACTTCAACTGGTCTACCCAACTGTGGAGCATCCTCCAGTGAGAAATCTCCAGCACGAAGCTTCACAAACCACTTTTGATACGTTTGATCAGTCACGGCACCTTCTCCATACACTGCACAAATCTTTTTTTGCATTTCGGTTGAGTTTTTACCTTTCTTGAAATAATAAAACATAATATGCCGAAAATGTTGCTTTTTTTCTTCCATCTTCAATATTAAAATAGCTACACAAAAATTCACCAATTTTGATAAGTCTTTTTTTAAATGCACGCTGATATGACAGCTGTCACATACAATATAACAAAATTGCTTCAAATGAAGTTAAAGACAACTAAGTGCTACTAGAGCCATCTTACCGAAAAAACCGAATGAACCTTTTGGCCAACCCAGTAATAGATACTTTATAGCTATTTGGGGAATGAATGAATTTTTAGAAAAATAGATTTCATGCAAGAGAAGGCTGAGTTTGTAGACTTTAAAATCACAGTTAGTTAAACACTGCAATCTAAATTTGTTCATTTTCAGGCATTTCTAAATGGTCTTTTTAAAGGAAAAATAAATATCCTTGCCTGGTTTAATGGATTTTTTCTTTCTCATCCTAACCTTTCCTGAGCCTGAGTTTCAACGTGAACAGAATGATTTGAATAACAACTTGAATGAAAATTCTTTACTTTGACATCTGATTAAAATTATTTATACTATGGCATTGTTCCGTACATTGTAAACTAATTAATTGCATTTTCACTTCATTATGGTAAAGAACTTTTAATATCTTCTCAAATGTTTGTGGGGTACCATTAGATTTCACATCTTTTGATTATTAATAGTTATCTTAGTACACTTAGTACCGTAGCCTTTCATCCACTGACAGTCCAACAATGGCTTTTCCACTTTATTCCATTGGAACAATATCACCATTGTTATTTGTGACACAGAAATGGCTTCATCGAGCATACAGGAAGGATAACATATATTTTCGTCCTATTCTCTTCCTCTTTACTTTCAAGCATTAGGATCTCTTGAAGCAGTGTAAAAATTATCGTTTTCCCTTATTTTTGAATTGCATTTTAATTAGTGTATTTAAGTTCTGCACAGTCTTTGATTATATTCCATATTTCTTGTGATTCCATTTACTTTTTAGTCATAATGAATCCTTCTCTTAGTACCTTATCTGTATTTTAGTTTCAGTATAATGTAGTGAAAACATGGAGAACTTCTCCAAAAATAACAAATTTTCATCCTATTACATTAGACTATTTTCATCCTATTAGATTAGACTATTACATTAGGAGTTTGATTTGAATTATCTTTAAGGTTGCATTTTTCAGATACAATTTCCCTTTTCTCTTTCTCTATTAGATTTTATTTTGAGATAATTTTAGACTTGGAGAAGAGTTGCAAAAGTAGTCCTAGGAGCTTCCATATGCCCTTAAGCCAGCTTGTTCTTATGTTAACATCTAACAAAACCATGGAAAAATTATCGAAAGTAAGAAATTAAACTTGGTGTAATATTATTTTAACTAAACTACAAAATTTATTCGTATATCACCAGTTTTTCCACTAATCTATATATTTTCTGTTGCAGGACCCCACCATGCATGTAGTCATCATATCTTCTTAATTCCCTCCAATCTATGAGAAATCCTTAGTCTTTCTTTGTCTTTCATGACCTTGATACTTTTGAAAAGTATCACTTACTTTGTAGACTATCCATATATTTAGGTTTGTCTGATGTTTTGTCATCAGAATATACCACCCCCCAATATCCCACTTTGGCAAAAGGATTATTTTAACCTAAAGGCACTTTTAAAAAAAACAAAAACACAGCAGATGCAAGGAGGACATTCTAATCTCTCCCTTTTCTTCCTGAAAACAAGAGCTAAAAACTCTCACTTAGGGCTTCCCTGGTGGCGCAGTGGTTGAGAGTCCGCCTGCCGATGCAGGGGACACGGGTTCGTGCCCCGGTCCGGGAAGATCCCACATGCCGCGGAGCGGCTGGGCCTGTGAGCCATGGCCGCTGAGCCTGCGCGTCCGGAGCCTGTGCTCCGCAACGGGAGAGGCCACAACAGTGAGAGGCCCGCGTACTGAAAAAAAAAAAAAAAAAAAAAAAAATCACACTTAAAAGATGCCCTGTTGTACCAGAAGGAAAGAAACATCATCAAGGACAAGAAATTGAGACCATGAGAATTCTATAAACAGAATTTATTTACATAATCCTTATCCCCACGAAGTTTTCAGTTGCTTTTCCACAATTGCTTCTCTTTGTCCAAACTAATACGAAAGCCTGTTGGTTTCCCCAATTCTTTGGGTTGTCATTTCTTATGAGGGCTCCATGGCATGTAACCATTAATATAAATGTGTACATTTTTCTCCTGTTGATCTATCTTATGTCAGTTTAAATCCCAGGCTCAGCCGGAAAACCTTAAGAAGCTAGAGGTAAAATAATATCTCCCCTATAGGGGCCATCCATCACAGACGTGATGTGCTCAACATATCAAAGGCTGCATGATGTCAGCATGTCTTACTGTAAATCTCAGAGCGATTACTTGGTTATGGTGGTGTCTGCCAGGATTTTAAAGGTACAATAGTCCCTTTGTGATTACTAAATGGTTATGGGGAGATACTTTGAACTTATGAAAATATTGTTTCTGCTCAAAATTTGCCCCATTCACAATGGAAAGATCTTTTGAAAGTATACATAACTCTTTTGGATCAGAGGAAGATGGGAGTTATACGTCCTGTATGTCCTTTCCCCTCTGTGCCCTCTCTCAGTCAGTATTAGGCTGGTGGACTTGCAGGATTCTGAACACTGCTCATGCGAGGAGAGCAACATCTATACAACCTTTCTGAAGAACTACATGTGTTCGTCATTCCTCACTTCATCGATGAAAACAATTTCTTACTTCTTTATGCTAATTGGATAAGATTTAGATAGAACAATCTGAAGTTGTTTGCGTTATCTCTGGAGGGTGTTTCAATTGCTAAATAGCCACACCTGGAGTGTGATTGCCTGTTAGAGTATTTTAATTTTAGCTAACCTCCTCTGGAGTATAAATTTTAGCTAAATTCCTCTGAGTGAGGAGTTTGGAAGTAATTGATAGGTGACACAACCATCTCAAATTAGAGCCATCTCCCACTGGTCCTAACTACATCTGCAGTTTCTACCTTTTTTCACTTCAATTTTAGGTCTATTTTGTGTCATTATAGAATAATCAGAAACATTGGCGCCATAGTTGTACAGATATTCAATTTGATTTGAAA
This sequence comes from Phocoena sinus, assembly GCF_008692025.1. Classification (NCBI taxonomy): domain Eukaryota; kingdom Metazoa; phylum Chordata; class Mammalia; order Artiodactyla; family Phocoenidae; genus Phocoena; species Phocoena sinus. The sequence continues at coordinate 11,222,645 of NC_045776.1, read as the reverse complement.
TAATTATGACAAAATGACTGATTTTCTGAAGCAAATACCTTTTTTGGTTTATATCAATTGATGCCTATGTACTGATATATGCAAATTAAAACACTACTTTTATTGCAAATTTTTCATTTCTTAATTTTTATTAATCCATAGTCGGTCTTGACAACTCCCACATGTCCACACTGATCTTCATCCTACTTCTTACTGGTAACAAAAGCTGTCAATTCTTCCCCAGTGAGGGCATTTATATCTGTTTCTTTCTCTCCATCCCTGTGGCTATTCTGTCTTTCTCAAGTCTCTGCCCACCTATTCCATCCTGAATAGGCTACAGCCGTCCTGGTCCACCATCTGCTCCACAGAGAAAAGTGAGGTTCTCTGAAACAGACTGTGCAGACTCTCCTCTACTAGCACTTTGCTTCATTAAATGTGTGCTCCCTTTTCTCCCCCTCACCCTCTTTCCACAGACTATCGCCCGTCTTTTCACTGGGTTCTTTTCCCTCTATTCACAAACGTGTTCTTGTCTCTCTCCTTTTATAAGTCATCCTTTTATAAATCACCTTACCACATATTTCCTTCCCTTAGGCGATTCTTTTCTCTTCTTTCCTTTGCAGTCACTCTCCTTGACACCATCTATTCTGAATTATTTTCTTCTCAAATATTTCTCTCATGCATCTATTCCTTGGCATGTGATATTCACCTTGCCAGAAATTACCTCACCCCTGCCCTCCAGATTCACTCCTTCCAAACAAGAAGCCCAAGAATGTGTCCCCTATCTTTATTAGTCTCTTCTTGACACCCCAAGAGTAACACCTATGAACCCCTGGTTGGAGCACTTTACCTCCTATAATTGAAATCACTGATTTCCATTGTTCATCTTCCTCCCAAGACCCCTTATATATTCATCCTTATATCACCCCTACCCTGCACTGTACAAGACCCTTACTAGGAGCTCAACAAATATTTGTAAATAAATAAATGAATCAATGTACTTGGGAGAATGAGTGAATATCCTCCATGAACTTCCAAGTGCCGTCCTCTACTATCACTTATCCTTTGAAATCTTGGCCATGTCTTCAGCTTAGACAGTACCAGTTAGAGGGTGAAAAATAAGGCAAGTTAATTAATAAAGAATTGCAGTGAAGCTACTAGAGTTCTAACACTGTAATTAGGTCCAGATTGAATTTTAAGGAAGGGAAGAATTCTTTGAAAAGCTAAATGTTTTGTATATATCTCCAAATGCCACAATTAACATATATTAAACAGAATATGAGTATTTAGTAATATAGGCACTTATGTTTGTCAGGCAAGTGTTAAAATGTGGTACACTCAGAATTATATTTTTAAGAAAAATATTCTTTGAGGTGTACTGATTAGCTAAAATGTTCCATTCTAAATAACACAATACTTCTTATATTTGGAAAAGATACTTGCTACCCATATATATTGATATATTACTCCGGAAAGGTCATTTAATTTGGAGCTGTATGAATATCAGAAAGAATTTGTTGCAAATTATTTAGTACACATTTTGGAGTGAGAGTTAAAATGTGTATGTATATAGCTGATTCAGGCAAAAATATTTACTGTAAATATTGCTATCCTCATACATGTAAGATAGAAACCCCAATCCCCATTTCTTCCTCACTGAGCTTCTGGTGATAACTTCTAAAAAGTGTGACTGACCTAGGCCAAGTTCTTGTTTCTTGACATTCCAGTTCTGATACTTTTTCAGTGTATGCTTCTCCATCTTACTCTACTCCCAGCATGCCCGAATTAACTAATATCCCCAATCTCCCCCACTCCATTCAGGTGTAAAATAACATTTTATTAATTAAAGTAATTCTTTTCAGTTATAATTATTTTCAGATATTAATAATTTCAGTATCTGAAAATACTCCAATTTGATGTTAGGAACACTTTTGCCAAGGCTTTGCAAAATGCTGGCTGTTAACTTTCTAACCCGAAGTTTGTGTTTATCACCCAGCGGGACCTTCACCCCTGAGAACTCTATCTACCCTTTGGCATCCTAGGCCATTTCCCAGGTGAGAAAATGTCACAGTGGAGGCTGCATTACATCCCCACTCACTAGCTTTGTTGATGTCTCTAACCTCGCTCTGCTGTATTCCCTGACACAAATCATTCTCTAGAGTACACGTATTAATTAATTCTTTTGTAATCTGGAGTACTGCAAACTAAATGCACAGCATTGCCGGCTCTGGCGATGTCCATATTACTTATACACACTATTTACATAATACCACGATTTTCAGCAGATCAAGATTATTCTGTTCAAAAGCTTTCATATTACATACTTAACATATTTTCCTCTGATAGAATTTAGTCATAATTAGGTCTCTACTGTTTAGAGCACTTCGGTTCAATTAAAGTCCCTGCTGTCTGTGCCATAGCACATGCTGGGTAACACTGTCAGCCAGCGGATTGTACTGTTCAGACACCCCAGGCCCATAAATGAGTGGCATACACTGGGTGTTTATTTAATACACACACACACACACACACACACACACATCCTGTATGTAACAGATGAGAAAACCGAGATTTGGCCAGCTACTAATTGGCAGAATCCAGAAAAGAACCCCAGTGTGCCAAATCCCAGAGCGTTTTTATTTTTGTCTTTGTTTTTCCGGCTATACCTTAGTGTCCCAAGTAAACAATACAAGAAAGGTTTCAGATAAGTGCACAATTAAAATAAGAGTAAAATCCACCCCCCAAGGACAGCAAGAGTGGTCTGAGGACACTAGAAAAATTTTCTTGAATAAGCTGAAATGAACGGGCCATCAACCATAGTTAGAGTTTCATAAACTAGAAATGAGTGCTGTGAAGGGTACATGTGCTTTCAACCAAAGAGAAAAGCATAACTAAGGCACGAGTTCAGAAATACAAAGTGCCCCATATGCGTTAAGCTCAAGATGTAAGAGATAACCCATCTGGGGTGACGAACAAGGCGTAGTACCCTGTTTGGAAATTAGTCTGCACCCAGCAATGCTTGGCGTGCTACATTTGAGAAGTTAATCCAATGTCTGAAGGATTTTAGAGTCCCATTTTTTTCCCCATCAAATCTTCTGTTAGTTTCAGACATGAGGCTAGCTCTGTTATATGTACTATGTATATTATCGAGGTTTTTGAAAATGGCTTTCAGATAATAAACAATTTATACAGGAGCAAACAGTCAAAGAGACATATTAATGATATGGTATTATTTCAGCTTTCCAATTTATGTAGATAACTTTAAATCATTATATTAGCACAGGGATATTTACCCTGAGTATCACCCATACCAGGTGTAAGGTTTCAGTCATTGTACGTAAATGTATCTGGACATAACTTCCTCATCGTCGTAAACTGGAACTAATAATACCTCCCAGGGTTTGGAGAATATTAAGTCATCACACGTCAATGAGGGGCACATATTCTGTCACATGCTCAAGCACTGCTAGCTCCTTTCCCTCTTGGCGTGGGGAAGGTGATGGTATAACAGAAGGTGTAGGCATTCAGAGAACCGAAGTCCAAGGTAGGCTGGAGCATTTTGGGTAAGACTTTATGGATTTACAATTACATTAAAATTTTTTTTAGATTTAGAAGTACCTATGAGATTCCCCCAGGCAAAGATAAAGAACAAGTGTGTATGCGTGAGTACGTGTGTGAAAGTGTGTGTTTGTAGCAGGCTGCTATTACATCAGCACAATGTAGCAGAAAGAAGAGAGTATTACTTACCCAGGAGGGGTCCTGGTGGCCTCCAGGGATTGATGGTGGAGTATATGGTGTTTTACAGGACAAAGCTGAAAAGCTTGATTGAAGTTTACTCCTGGGTATATATATAAATACTACCCTCTATCCCTTACTTCAAGGGAAGTTCTCACACAGAAGTTGCTCACTCTGAAGGCTTAAATGGTTTTGTACCTGTCTTAGTGTGGAAAGTCCTTCTCCCCAAATTGTCCCCGTTGTGTAGAGTCTGTTTTTACCCATCCCAGTGGCTACTCCTTTTGCTGGTTCTATGGCTGCACAAAGAATTAATACTGTACACGCATTAAAGAGAATGGATGTGAGTGAGCACAAACCTGAACCCACAGTTCATGAACATTCAGGACACCTATTGTTCGAGGAACTCCCACGTCACAGCATGATTTAGTTACCTCAGTGACAGAATAGCTACATGTGGCAGGTTGCTCCCCCCAAAAAAAGTGTAAATTTTCAGCCAGATGTGCTAAGTTTTTGCATTAGATAAATTTTATGTCTTCAGTCTTTCTCTGAACATTAGAAATGTCACCACCTTTGAAAAGGTCATCCTGACTTTCAATTAGTCAAGAATGAAAAATATGTAATGACCCAAGGGTGTCTTCTTAAAACTGCATTTGCCTCCTAAAATTTTAAAACACTTGTAAACAGTAATCTAATTTGTTAGGAGGAGTATTTTCCTCTATTTTGACACTCACGTAATGAAAAAGAAAATTAATTGCAAGTGCTTGAAATTCTCATTATATTTGCCCTGTATATATATATTTAACTTCTTAAAATGGTCATTCGTTAAGCTAATATTATCACAGAAATACAATTTAAAATCTTTTCACACACACTTAACTTAGTTAATAGTTAACTCTTATTTGCAATAGAACTAAAGAAACATGGCTCTTATTAATATATTTGCTGGTAGATTTTCCTCATTTCCTGGTTTTAGCCCAAGTTTATTGTTAAATTTATAGATAAAACATCCACTGTAGAGTTTTGTTTGTTTGTTATTCTAATGCTTTGGTTTCTGTTCATGAAAAACAGACTGTGAAATATATTTTATACCCTGGAAATAAAAGGTGTTATTGTTTATGAATCAGTGCTTTGTATACAACAGATATACTTTCTTTTTCTTTATGTATTAAGGCAATTTCATGCAAAATTCAAGGATTAGAATTCTATTCATATGCATGTTTCTTCATATATCTTTATGTTGACATTAGGAAAGTAGTCATTTTAATCTAAAAATTGTAATTGCTTTTCTTGCCTATGCTCTAAAGTAGAAAAAATTTTAAGGCAAGTCACATCTGATTAAGGTATAAACTAAACTTGCTCTCAAGGAACTGTGTTCTTGTAACTGCTCTCATTATTATACATAAACAATCACATCCTCATCCTATTGTCTCTAGTTTAAAAGAAAAACTCCATTATCTTTTTTAATATCTGAACCTTTGAAACATGTTTGACACAATTTCACTGGTAGGGTTCTTCTTAATTCTGACTGAGAGGAAGTATTAAAAACAGCTTATTGTTAGATGCATACATTCTCTGCTGTCTCAGGAAAAAGAGTTCGTTATACAATAGAGAGAAGAAAAAGAAGATGCTTTTGTTTCCTGAATCCTATTGTTTCCCATTAAGGCTCCAGCGGATACTGAAAAAGTATCTCTCATTTCTGTGTACCTTATCCAGAGAGGATAATAGAAGACTGCTTCTGGTCTGTTTCATTTGACTTTGGACACTGGAATCTCAAACCAAATAGTTAAGGAGCACCTTTTTAGTCCAGTTTTCTATAAATAACTAAACCTGCAAATGTTCTGTGAACCTGACCAAAATGATTAAACCCAGAAACTGTAATGAACACTGTAAAACATTTACAATATCTAATTACCTATGAGGAACCATCACTAGTACATAGTAGATCATGATAAATCTCTAGTTCCTTGTTTCTAAGGAATGCCTTTAGAAGCAATGATCTTGGAGAGTCACACCACACTCTTGTTCACGTCATCCGAGATACAGCAGGACATCAATGGTTTCTGTGAGGGCCTGTATTAACTAGATATTGGTCTAGTTCCTGCTCTTGGTCAAAAGTAGAGTCTTCACTTTTGCCCGATAACTAGGGCACAGAAGTGGGACACCAGCACTGGTCTTCTTTAACCTGGGTATGCTGACCCAGTGAATATCTGCTCTTTGAGGATATCAGCTTTTTAAAAAATTTAGTTGGATGCAGTGCTTTCTTTTTCTGATGCTGCACTCTATATGTATAGGAAGAATTAGTGAGAACTGGAAATGGATCCCTCATTTGTATAGGGTCATGACACTTCCTGGAAACACTACTCACCATCCTTTTAGAAAGTGTGAACAAGAGAAACTCAGGGCTGTTTTTTCTTTATGAAAGTTGAACTAATATATGCCCTATATATAATAAACTAATATTTATCTCATGTTAGTTATATAATGAAAAAATAGAACAATATGAGAAAAGTATCAAAGTGAAAAATTTTAAAGCATAATAATTCCAACACAAATGAGCAACTTATTTGCATTTTTATACGTAACCAGGCAGATTTTTCGTTTAGTAGAATTTTAAAAGGTGCATAGAAGGCCACTGAAGTAACTTTCTATGTTGCAGTCAAATTGCTCCTAATATTGCTAAAACTGTAATGACTCATCTTCTAGCTACATCTTTGTGCATGAATACAAATATTTCTCTAGGAATTCTTTTCAAAATACTAAATCAATTGTTCTTAATCTGTACTTTTTTATAAAGTTAGGGCATATAAGCCAAAAAGTTGACATCATCTCGATAATGACATTTAAAATATTTTATTAGAAAATGATTAGAGATTCACAGGAAGCAACAAAAAAAGTATTGAGTAGCATCCTTCACCCAGTTTCCCCCAATGCTCACGTTATATGTGATTACAGTATAGCATCAAAACCAGGGAATTCATATTGGTACAATATGTGTATATAGTTCAATGCCATTTTGTTACATGTGTGAATTTACATAACTCTCAATGAAATCAAGATTAAAAAAAACATTGGTTTACCACAAAGATCACCCTTGTTCTATCCCTTTATAGTTAGATCCATCACGTTTGCCCCACCATCCCTAACCCCTGACATCGACTAATCTATTTTCATCTATAATTTTGCCATTTCAAAAATGTTATATACATGGAATCCTACAATATGTGACCTTTTGATATTGACATTTTACTGAGCAAAATGCCCTTGAGATCTATCCACGTTATTGTGTGTCTCAATAATTTGTTCCTTAGCTGGGTAGAGCTCTTTTTTGATCTATCTATAGTGTTTTGTGTGTATCTCAGTCTCAAATCAAGGTGTTGGCAGGACCATGCTCCCTCTCGGGGCTCTTAGGGAATTTTTCTTTGATTCTTCCAGCATCTAGTGGCTGCCTGCATTCCTTGGCTTATGATTGCATAACTCCAATCTCTGCCTCCGTGGTCAAATGGTCTTCTCTGTGTGTGTCCCTTTATGTGGCTTTTATGAGGACACGTGTCATTGGATTTAGGGTCCATTGGGGTAACACAGGATGATCTCATCTCAAAATCCCTAACTTAATTACATCTGCAAAGATTATTTTTCCACGTAAGGTTATACTCACAGAATCTGAGGGACGTATGTTTATGGGGGCCATCATTCAACACACAGTGAGGGGTTTAAGTATTTATTCTCCTACAGAGGATTAAACACAATTTCCTAATTGGTTTCATAGTTTCCATCTTTCCTAACCTACAAAAATTTTCCAATGCAGAACCCAGAGTAATCCTTCTAAAATTCAAGTCATGTCTTTGTACCTCTCTGCTCAAAACCAACAATGGTTTATCCCACTTCACCCATAGCAAAATTCAAAGTCTTTTTCAGCAGCTACATGATCTGGAATTCTTAACACTTCTTTTATCACTACAAGCCTGCTTCCTCTTCTCAGTACCTACCTTCCCCTGACACATATATTCTGTCTTCTCAAACTGCAATATTAATATCAAACTGTTCTTTCCTGCTGTAACTCAGCACATAGGAGAGAGTCATGTTTATTAAGCACAGTTGTGTTTATTAAACAGAGAGTAGGTGTTTAATAAATATTTGTTGAATGAACAAAAGAATAATATTGCAAAATCCCCATCCAAGGAAGGTTCTATGAAATTTTACACCAACTATTTATGACTTATTCTGCTCATTCTATCGAGCTTTGTTTTAGTAGCATTGTTTTTTTTAACTTTTTATCTTTACTAATTTGATGGATGAAAATATTATTAATTTTAATAAGCATTTATTTGACTACTAGTGAAGATGAATGTTTTAATGTTTAATTGATGGGGATTTATTTTTATTTGATGAATTATTTCTTCACAGTAGCTGGTTACATCTCATTGAATATTTACTTTTTGTTTTTTTAGAATTACCTATATGTTAAAGACAGGGCTTCCCTGGTGGCGCAGTGGTTGACAGTCCGCCTGCCGATGCAGGGGACGCGGGTTCGTGCCCCGGTCCGGGAAGATCCCACATGCCGTGGAGCGGCTGGGCCCGTGAGCCACGGCCGCTGAGCCTGCGCATCCGGAGCCTGTGCTCCAAAAAGACATATGATTGTCAGCTATGCATTTTTGAAAACATTTTTGAAGATTTGTCATGTACACTTTAATTTCTATGGATATTTTGCAATGTTTTTGTGTACTTTAAACACTTTTTCCCTTTGCAATTCTTCTATCCATTCACTTCATTTCTGAAATATGTTTCTACAGCTCTAATATTTCATACCTAAGTTTTCACATGAGAAAAAGAAGAAATTTAAGTTTAGAAATTTAAGAGTTTTTAATTCTTTTTCCTTCTCAGTTTCTGAGTAGGGCTAGTGATTCTTCTATATAGAAATTACTTGGATTTTTCATAGAGACGAAAGTGCAAGAGAAAGTCAAGGAGATGTGAAATTCAAAAAGCAATATTTGCAAATTGTGGGAAACAATGATCTTTTAAGCACTTATAAGACCAAAGCTCGCTTTGGTTTTTCTTATAGATCCTAAAAGACAGACACAATTAGTGATAATATTATTAATAAGAGAGTTATGAGAAAGAGAAGCAGCAACCATTCAAGAATAATGCTAACAACAAATTGATAGTTCAACAATATCTTCTTGAGATTATCATCCATTCCAAAAATGCAAGAAGAGCAAATTAGCCTAAATGTCTGGCTTTCTAACTTTTAGATTTGTATGAGTTTATTTAACTTTTTTAATTATTTAATTTATTTAAATTGTATTGAAACTTACTGTGGTAATGATTTCATGATGTAGGTAAAATCATTATCCTGTACAACTTAAACTTATACAGTACTGTATGTCAATTATAGATCAATAAAGCAGGAAGAAAAAAATAAAATAATAGTCAAAAAAATTTAATTTCATGTTTATGTATATAATTCACATAACCATATATAAGAAAGCTGAGGGCTTGGGCGGTAAAGGGCACATGGTTTGTGGAAAGAGAAGAGACTTCTCAGGGTGATATATTTAAATTCCAGATCCATTACTGTTATCTGTGAGTCAAAGGTAAACTGCTTACTCTGAGCCTCCATAAAGAGGAAAGATGTCAATAATACCTTCACTGTTAAAATGATGATGTCAATAATGCCTACCTTACAGGCTTTTCTTTATTGTTGTTGAGGAAGTTGATTACATTGGTATGTGCTTTATGCATGAACACTTGCAGATTTATTCTTATATTTGAAAATACAGGGGTAGAACTGTATGAGGGAAACTAGTCTAAAGATAATGGCCTTACAAGAAAAAAGGTCTCAATGATGCTGGATGCCAGGGACTAAATTTGTGGGGATCAGATTCTTGAAACCAAGAATGAAGATGCCACATCATACCAGGGTTAGAGTTTCAATAGGAAAATGAGTTGTTTGTCCTTACATGATAGGATGAAGCACAGAAATCCAGTGAAAATCCATATGAGATATTCTACATATGAGATATTTAGAGACATCAGCATACGTTAATGCTTGCAACTGTTCACTTTCTTTCATTAGATCCAAAAGTTGGAAGAATACAAAGGGTGGAGAAAAAATAAATATTCTGTCTCCCTTAATTATAGGGATTGCATTTTTCAGTCACCCACAGGGAGGAGTTCATCAATACTGATTCCATGCCAACATTCATCGTCCTCCAAGTGACTGCAGCTGACATCTGCTTTCTCTCTCACCTTTTGCTCTTACCTGTGACAGCATTTGTACAGGTGAAAATGAAATCTTGTTTTAAGTAAATAAGCTGGAGTGTTGGCAAAATTTTTTTTTGTAAATGCATGACCTCAGATCTTTCTTTTCAGTAGGTTTTAAAACAAATCAGTTTTCTCTGAGTATCTGAATCTTTCTCCCAGGATGATCTCACTCTTTGTAACAGAAGGAGCCTGGAGCCAGCACCTCCACCGTCCTAACCTGATTGTGCAAAATCACCATTGCCTCCTGCATATTCAAGTCTGAAGCTACAAGGAAGCAGAGGAAGAAGACGATAACAAGGTTAATTGAAGGGGCCTGTATTAGCGTAGCCCTCAATGTTTGGGGGTGCAAGAGTTCAACAACCAAGAAAGGGATGATATTTTCAAAGCTGTACTGTTAAAAAGTCACATGTGGCTTCAGAGGGGAAATTTATGAAGAGAAAGTCATTTATCCTGTAACATGCTAATGAAGCTGCGTTGTGTGTATTCTTTCTGGCAGCTAACATGGTTTCTCCCTGTGGAATCAACACTGTTTGAGCGGGGGGAGGTTGGTGATGAGTGAGAGCTTGGATTTCTCGGGGGGAAGAACTTCAGTTTGGAACTAGGTGGGATGCATAAACAATCAATAAACAGAAACCTCAGTTACATAGAATTGGAAGACCAGAAGGGAGAGCTGTCATGCCCTTGAAATAATAGCAGAGCCGAACAGAAAGAAGAAAGACTCTTCTTCTTGCCCGGCAAGGACTCGGCCAGGAAAAGCTATGGACTCTGTTGACCATAACCCTCCCAACTTCCTTTTCTCCGCTATAAAAACATCCTTCCCTTGCCCTGGGGGAACCTGCACATGACTCACCCTGGTTGCAGACCCTGAATTGCAATTCTCTGCTGATCCCAAATAAACCCATTTTTGCTGGAGATACATCGGGCAGTCTATTTGTTTTAGGTCAACAAATGCTACCATTTAATTATATCATGTTCATTGTGTATCTGTTATTTACATTATCTTTTTAAATTATAATTTTTATGTAATATAATTCACTGTAGCTATGATTAATATTTACACTAATATTTAGTGCCATTATTTTAGTAGCGTAAATAACTTAACGTATTAATTTGTTGCCCCTAAAGGAAGTTCAGAAGTGTCCTCAACTGATAAGATACTGTAAAGAGAACACTTATAATGGACTGGGAGGTGACATGATGCTAGGCAGAGTCTCTCAGGTGGCAAGAAGACATTACCTACTGGCAAAGGAGTAAAAAGATAAGAACACAAAACCACTAGTCCTTTGACATGTTAACCAGATATAGCTGGATCATGACTACACAGTATTTTCACACACTATTTGTGCTTACTTACTGGTAAAGCACAATCTCGGTTCTGACAACCCGCTTGTCATGTTAGTAAATATATGTCAGATACCCTGACACTTTAAGAACGATCTTACCCCATTTGATCTGGTTTAGAGGACCAAAAGCAAATTAAAATATTTATTCACTTTTCAAGAAATATTTATTAAAGTTCTATTTCTAGGCTAGCACATCATTCAATTCAGAAGGACCAATGGTGATGAAGACCAGACCAGATGAAGACCAGATCTCTGCTCTCAAGGGACTTTTGGAATATAACAGTGTCTATTTCTGCCTGCATTTAACAAAATTCTAATTAGAGCTGCTTTCTCTTTGGTACTTTATGTTCAGGGAAATCCATATAACAATGTAATTAAGTGCAGTCTTAGGAAGGAATTCTTTTTGACTCTATTATTTTGTTATCATAGGCTTTAGAGTTCAATCATGACAATTATGTTTGCTGTTTTATTTACTGAATTCAAAACCAGGCTACATTATGTGATGACAATTATATTCAAAGAATCAATACATTAGTTGTGCTATTACTAAAAGGCAATTTTTTACTTTGGACAAGATTTTTCACCCAAATATTCAGACACAGAGAGATATGTATGCACACAACAAAATAAATAAACACACTGGTAAATAAAAGGAACAATTTAATCAACAAAGTATATTTTTATTATTTCTCCTTGACTAGAAAAGAAACATTTAAAAACAGAATTCAGGGATTGATTGATAGATTGATAGCCTGTATTATCAGTTTGTTTTTCATATCTCGATCCTAAAAATCTCTTAGTTATATAGGGATTCATCATCTGTTAGGTTATGTTGTAATAACCATGTTGTGCAGATAAAAAATACGTTTAGCATAGAGCTGCAAAAGGCTTTCCTAGCTAAGTTAGATGAGTATGTGGGTAATAATACAGGAGGAAAATTTGGCCAAGAAAATGCAATTTTTCTTGAACTAAAGGTCACAATTCTTCATGCAGTGATAACTTCCTCATTATTCCTTCACACTGCAACAAATCTGACCAACTCAGTAAAAGCATTTATCATTTCTTAATCAGTTAAAACATTGGTGATGAAAAACAAATACCTCTCTTTTTTTAAAGTTGGACAAATTTGCTCAGTACAAAAGAACCTCAGTGATTATTTCTCTAATAACAATTAATTTCTTTTTAAGGCATCTGTTGCCTCTCATTTTCTTTTTTCATTTTAAGAGGGGAAGAAATGGAAATGGGTGGATCACTTCTTCAGAGTAAAGTGTATTTATGAGATGCTGTATTCAGATTGTAGTTTGCAGATTATATTTTATTTAAAATTTCATTATTTATTTTTTATAGCTAACTAGGGTTTGGACATGAGAAATATTTTATCTAATTATCTTTAATTTTATAATCGCATAGCCATAAATTATAGATTTAGCAAGAACTGAGAATTAAGTAAACTTCATTTTATGCTGTCCTGGTCTCATGCCCAAACATTTTAGATAAAGTGATTCTAGATTAAATGAAGAGCAGTCTATATAGATTTTTAAAATGAATTTAAGATGATAATAGGAAGAGGAATGTGTGTTAGAGAAGGAACATGACACAAATTATGCCTGCACAAGAAAGCTATTTTCTGTTGCCCTTACTAGGATCCTTCCTTAAGTTACTATCCAGTGGCAAGTCAGGACCCGACTGGTAAGGAAACAGGAGGCTGGGCTCCTGGCAAAATTTAGGTCCAGGGTCACTTCTCAGATTTGTCAGTTCCAATGATAGTCTGTAGTAAATAGGCAGATATTGGACTAAAATTTTAATTATTACCTTCAGTGAAGAAAAGCTGTATTAGAGTGAACCATGATGGTTAATTTTATGTGTCAACTGGAGTGGGCCAGAGGATGCCCAGATTAAACATTGTACCTGGGTGTCTGCAAGCATGATTCCAGATGAGATCAGCATTTGAATCTGTGGACTCCATAAAGTAACCCCACTCCCACCCAGCGTGGGTAGCCATCCTTCTACCCTCTGAGACCTGAACTGAGCAAAAGACAGAGGAAGGGGGAGTTCGCACCGTTTTTCCTGCCTCACTGATTGAAGTAGAACATCTACTCTCAACTTCTGCCCTTGGACTTGGATTTATACCATTGGTCTTTGATTTACACCACTGGTTTTCCTGGGTCTCCAGCTTACAGATTGCAGATCATGTAACTTGTCAACCTCCAGAATTGCATAAGTCAATTCCTCATAATAACTCTCTCTCTCTCTCTCTCTCTCTCTCTCTCTCTCTCTCTCTCTATATATATATATATATATATATATACACACACACACATATATAGGTATACATAAGTGTGTGCATATATACACATATACAGGAAATATAGACATAGATATTGGTTCTGTTTCTCTGGAGAATCCTAACTAATACATACACACACACATCCAGACATGTAATTTAGTAGAAAGAACATAATGCTAAATTACAAAAGTAAAAAATGTTTACAAAGAAAATATTGCAGGTTCATAATAAAAGATCAGATCAAAAATTAAGCTAAAGCAAGGATGAGATCTTAGAATAATATTATCTTTAGTAATTGTTATTACTAGTATTAGAGTCCAATAATAATAGCAGCACAGATTTGTAAAACGATTATAAGGATATTCTGTATCCATTGCCTCAGAAGGCAAGTGCCTGGATGAAGACTTTGACACCTACCTACCTTCTCAGTATAGCTCTCCTCCTATGCAGACAGACCCAGATGAAAGAAACTGGTGTCATTCCCCAAGCATTTTATTTATTTCTTCAAACATTTTTAAGACCAAGCTCATATGACTCTTAGCAATTCTTTTCTCTGTTTCCCTTTAACATCAAAATATTCCACATATTTTACACTTATTATCAACTTTTATATGCTGTTTTTCTTCATGTTGTGTTGTCTTCTTAAATAAGTGTCAAGCTCATCATAGGCTTAGATGAAATCTGTTCTTGTGTTATTAACATCCCAGAAGCTATTATAGTGCTAACAACATAGCAGATTTTAAAGCTTATAAAAGAGTCTCAAATTCACATGGTTACTGATTAATTTAACCCCTCTCCTCCTGAAATATTTTTCTGGAAAATATGGCAGACTATTACCACACGTTAGGTGACTAATATATACTCAATCTACCAATGCTCTTAAGTGTGTTATTGGTAATAAGATATACTTGTAAGGAAGATATTTTCTAAATTACAGCAATCCTGTTTTGTTAAAATAAGGATGAAATAAAAATTCTACTGGATTTGAATATAGGTATAATTTTATTTAAGAAACCATGGCTTAAAGGACAAATGAAAATTGTCTGAATGATCTCCCTACTGTGTTTCAATGGAGTTGTGTCTCCGCTAGTCAGTTTTACATCAAATATTTTAGTCCTGTTGATGATCAGTGGATCCACACGAGGAGCATATTTTTTTCTGAAATACTCCTCTGAGAATTAGCTCCACATCTTATTTGTGATGATTAAATGGTTTTATGGAATTTCTAAGATGTTTGTTGGTTTCCATTTGTCTTCTCCCAATCTAATGTGTTTACTCTGGGGATTATTTCTGATAGACTTTTACAGTTTAGCTATTAGTTCTTGTATGTTGTTTAGCAATGTTGGGCATTTTTAGGTTTCTTTTGTTGAAGAAAAACCCACTTTATATTTTCTTACTTTTATGAAAATCAAGATAAAAATCAACCTTTTAAAATACTCTGTGTTGAATCAATATACAATGAAAATGCTGAGTTCACAATTGATTCTGTCAATGTGTTGAAGTAAGCCCTCTATTTGCACACGTGGCTGTGATATTTCTCTCATTACTGAACCATCATCATAAAATAATGAAAGAAGGCAGCGATGACAAGTTTCTAGACAAGTTAGGCAAAAGATCTAGGCTGAAGGGCTAGGGAAAGGAGAAGAAAAGAAAGGGAATGCTTTTTAATCTTCCATTTTCTCCAGGTGTCAAGTGTCCCTGAGTCTTGAAAGAAGCCAAAGCCACTGGCTCTGGCCCCTGCCCACCCCAGCTTAGCTCAACTCCTGAAGAAAACCTTCCCTTGAGTTCTGGGAAGTCTCCCTGGGAGGATTGCAAATGCGCCTGGACCTTAGCTCTCAAGGGCACCAAGTGGGTTCAAAAGGCATCAGAGCTCCCTCTGGTGGCTGCTGTCACCTCCTGCAGACCCTGGACACATTGCTGTCTCTGCCAGGGACCACCATTTCTGCTGAGCGGTCCAGGACTCTGCTAGGAGGGCTTCTACTGGGGGCCTCTGTCTCCAGATCCCCTGAGGGCTGTGGCTGCACAGTGGTCTGAGTTAAAGAGGAGGGGATCTTCTATTATTCCAGACTCAAATATTATATGTGAAATAGTAATATTTATGCCAACAATGACATTTTGTCTGCCATATCCCTTTCTATTTTCCTCACCCAAAACATGTCTAATATTAAGACCTGGGATAAATTCAAGTAAAAGACTTGGTCCTAGGTTAACTTTATCTGGTCTGGCTGCCTCTCTTTATGTTGCGGTCTCTTCAACAAGGTTTCTCTATCCTTCCTACAAAATGTTTGTTTTAGTCAGGTGTTAGTCTCAAGTGCACCAGTCACAGCTATGCACAGCTAAGCCTCAAGGTGGCACGATGCTTAGGCTCCTGTCCAACCTAGAGCTACAGATCTGTTAAGGCAGGCAGTGTTGATTAAAATCCTCCTAATTAAAAAGAATTGTTATTTTTTCTAGTTCCTTAAGAAAACTTTTTGTGCACGCGGCCACAACTTTCACAGTTGCGTATTTTTCATATTTATTTTCCACATTCATCCTAAAAAACCTCTCAGATCATACAGGTAGGAGGGACCATCCCCAGGCACAGATTCAGTCCCTTCATAGATAGCACCACTTGTGTCCTGCTATGTTGACAAGCTGGACTATATCAGCCTAGCACGCTTACAAAATTCTGCCTCATCGGACACTTCACTAACAGCCTGCAGCATTACACTCTTTTTCCAGATTCCAGTCTACAAAATAAAAAGCAATTTGAGCCTTGGTAAAGTGGTAAGAACATTATTTCCTAAGAAACAAAGATCCTTCTCTTCTCCTTTTTTGGTCTTGTTTTATTTTACCATTTTGTACTCGGGAAGAAAAACTAGCCAAGATGAAAAAGCACGTTTCTCAAAGATTAATACCATCTCCGTCTCTAAAGCTGAGAACTGCAGAGAGAAATTTCATGATTTTGAACTCCCTAGCTATCCCTCTACATGAATTTCAAAAGTACAACCTCTTCATCTTCAGAAATTGGATTGACTATTTAGCCCCCATGTCATTGGTTTATCTTACCCGTACTCATGGCCTCAAATTATTAAAAAATAAATAAATAAATAACCTAGAAAAGAACAGTAAAAAAATGAACAAACAAATCACCACCCCACCCTGCCATTTTGCTGCCTTATGATTGGAAGTCAGATTTCAGTTTTGGCAGAAACCAACTAGACATGAGAATAATCTAAAACTGTAGAAGCACTGATGTCTTGATGGCTATGGCACTCAGTTGCTTACTGAAAATCTAATCATCGTATTCAGGAATTTTCTTGGATGTTGTACTTTGATATCAGAGAAAATTACCATTCCTATTTACAGAATAGTATTTTCTTAGAAATAAAATATAGAGCGGTATTAGAAGTGCAAGCTGGGGGTCCAAGTAGTCAGGAAGTCAGCTACTCCGTCTGTTCTACTTAATAGATATGTGACCATGAACAAACTTCACCTCCTGGAACCTCGATTTCGTCATCTATAAAACAGCCCTAGAGGTCGAAACCAGAGGCCTGCTTCTTCTATGATGCATCGCTGGCATGATCGTTGGCTCCCTGTGCCAGCATGGAGAGCTGAGCTTCCCCAGAGCTCACTGAGACTGAACTTCTGAGCGATTTCATTCCCAATAAACATTGATGAAAGGGTAGCTGACACAGGGGTGGGTATATGGTAAAGCTGAAAAAAATAAGACAGTCAAGGAGCGAGTTATTTCAAAAGGAAGTCAACATACTGGATTCTGAGCTTCTTCAGAAACAAAAATGTCTGGACTGAAGGATCAAGGGGAGGGTATTTCCCTTACCATACACGAGGATGTATTAAGGACTTATAATGAAAATCATATTATTTAGGCAGGGTTGGGCAATGTGGAAAAATGGAATAGGATCAAGAGTTAAAAAATTATTCCAGGGCTTCCCTGGTGTCACAGTGGTTGAGAGTCCGCCTGCCGATGCAGGGGACACGGGTTCGTGTCCCATCCGGGAAGATCCCACATGCCGCGGAGCGGCTGGGCCCGTGAGCCACGGCCGCTGAGCCTGCACATCCGGAGCCTGTGCTACGCAACGGGAGAGGCCACAACAGTGAGAGGCCCGCGTACCGCAAAAAAAAAAGTTATTCCAATTTATGGGATTTTGGTATATGACAAGTGATATGCAATTTTTTTAGAAAAAAAGAGAATCTATTCAGTAACTAAAGATGGAAAAGATAATTATTCATAGATAAATTGTATAACCAAATTCCTAATTCACACCATGTACAAAAATAAACTCCAGACGTGTTAAAAAATGAAAACATTTAGTACGCAATAAAGGTAAGAAAAGTGTTGACCAAAAATAAAATCATATATATGACTACATACAATTGAAAGTTTTGCTTAATGAAAGACATTTAAAAAAAATTAAAAAGCAAATTATAAATGGAAAAAATGTCTGTGACATAGAAACAACAAATAAACAAAAAATAATTCCTAGAAGTGAATTTTAAAAAGCTCAGATTCAATGGAAAAAAGGAAATGTATGAATAAATATCTCACAAGAGGGAAACATACTTGACTTCTAAACATGTGACAAGATCCTGAAGAGTATGAATGATCAGGGAAATGCATATATGAACGATACTGAGATACAATATTCATCCATTTGATGGACAGCAATTAAAGTCTGAATATCGAATGGGAGAGCACACGTGCAGTCACTTGGTTTTATTGTCAGTGGAAGCATTAGGCGCAACCACTTTGGAAAATCATTTGGTCTTATTTTTTTAAATTTGGACATTCAAATAGCATATTACCAGGAATTCCCTGCCAAGTACAAATACAATGTCTACAACCCTTTATATAGAAAAGAAAAGTAATAACAACAATTATTCACATAGCAATAACCTAGAAACAACCAGAATGTCCACCAAAAGGAGAACTGATGAAAAAAACTGCTGCATATTCAAATATAGGGCTATTATACAAAATCATTCACTACATCGTAATATGCAACAGTATGGATGAATCTTAGCCTAATGTTAAAATGGGAAAAAAATAATTTTAACAAGTGACAGCATGATACATTTTATTGAATATAAAAACAAATAAAATAAAGAATATAATATTTGGGGGTATTTTTCATTTGTGGAGATTTTGAAACAATAATTATTTTTTTAGAAAGCAAATTGTATGATTGACATGGAATTCCAGAGATGTTTATGTCTATAAGGAGGTAGATAGGGTGAGGGGCAGAGACATGTGATTACTGCAAGTCCTATCTCTTATTTGCAGTGGTGAGTTTGTAGGTACTTATTATATTTACAATGAATAAATATCAAGTAAATTTTTTTAAATGGTCATTCTTGGATCAGTGTTGGAAGTGCACCATGATTCAATGATTCTGATTAATCAAATTTTACACACATGAGCTATTCTTTTCAAATAAAATAAAAAATAATGATAACAGTTAATAAGACTATTGTGATGATTAAAAGTGATTACAGGTGGAAGGAAGTAGCAAAGAGTGCGTGCTTAATATTTTTTATGTGTTTTGTTAACATTTTTGTGATCTCTTAACTGTGCAAGTTTCCAAATTGAAATTATTTGCTTTGGAGTAAGTGTTCTTTACACTCTTTCATTCTCTACAGTCTTGAAGGAAATGTGTAATATATGCATTAGTCAGCATACAATTATATATACAAGTGGATGAAATTACCACATTAATATAATTAAAACTGTGCAGTCGGGCTTCCCTGGTGGCGCAGTGGTTGAGAGTTCGCCTGCCAATGCAGGGGACACGGGTTCGTGCCCCGGTCCGGGAAGATCCCACATGCCGCAGAGCGGCTGGGCCCGTGAGCCACGGCCGCTGAGCCTGCGCATCCGGAGCCTGTGCTCCGCAACGGGAGAGCCCACAACAGTGAGAGGCCCGCGTACCGCAAAAACAAAACAAAACAAAAAAAACTATGCAGTTACAAACCTTCCACATAAATGCTGTATTCTGATTTGACAAAATTACTAGATATGAATTATAACAACTTAGTGTTTATTCTTCTTAGGAAAAAGTGGGAGAGGGTATGGTTGGAGAATGGGCACTTAATTCTTGATCATGTATACTAATGAGAAAATTGGACAATTACAAATTAGTGTCAGTGAGGAACCAAATTTGTAATAAAAATACAATTGTAAACAGTATATGTGTATATATATATACATATATGCATATATATATATATATATATATAAATTTTAATCATCCTGACAAACTTGTGAGGGAAGGAGATGCAGAGAACTGAGTTGCCTGCCTAATGGCATAACTAATTCAGGGAAATGCAGTTAGAATGCAGATCTTCCTAGTTTCCTATACTTTCACGTTTCATCTTAGCTACGAGTGAAAAAGTCAGATACCTGTAGCGGCACATAGGAATGTTATCCAGACAGCAAGTCAGCTTTGTATCTCCCCAGTATTAGCACAAAGTCAGGATATAAAAATAAATTACACAAATAAAGCAGTTCCATTTAGACAGAATCACCTCCAAAATGTACCACTTTGAAAATAACGCAATAGAAATATAGGCTACTCAGGGCATTAGTACTAAAAATACTAACCTTTAACAAAGACAAAATATGAGTGATAATGGTGTCCACATTTGGTACATTCTAGTATTGCTTAGAGGTGAAGCTAAATTAATCATGATAATTAGCTTTAAATTCTCAAAAGTTCCCATTACCGTTTCTTTAGCTTTTAGCATTAATATTTCATATGCATTTTATATTGGGAAATTCTGTCAGATAAACTGTTACTATGAAAAATATTTTTTTTACTTTGAAAATTAACTTATACGGTGAGTAATGTGAAGACCACTATTTCAATCTTTCCTTATAATTACTTCTTAAATCTTAAATTACCATTAAATTGCCACTGAACAGCTAAAGGATGAGAATAACTGTTCAAAATGGGAAATAGATCTGTTAGAAGTGAAATTTTGAGGCTTGGAAGATAATACTAGGGAAAATCAGCATATTATAAAATAATTCATACTCTACTGAGTGTGTACATACTTTTGTGTTGAGGGGATAGATGACAAAATGTATTTAGGCAACAAACTTTTTGTGTATTTGTGCTACATTTTTTAAAAGACAGCTTTGAGAATAAATTTCAAGAATTTTTGTTAGACCTTTCTTACCTCAAATGCATTTGATGGAAATAAATTTAAGTAAATCACAAAAAAAAACCATCTTCTAAAAATCTCTACTATCTACAAGGTTTGCATATGATCTTGTCATTAACCATAGGAAAAAGACTGATTCCCCAAAGGGGAATAAAATAATAGTGGTAGTCATGTGGCATCATCATTACCTGTGTAATGACAGAATCTCTGGAAACAGAAACTTTCTTCTCAGGTGTTCACACTTACCCAATTACCCTCACGGTAGGAGAATCAAAGTTTTTGTTTAAATTAACTGAGTTTTCCTCCGAGTGAAAATTTGATATTTTGTTTAACTCTTTTTCATTATCGATGATTTACAATATACGGTAAGTTCATTTGAGACATGTTCTTAAAAATGCATTCTTATGAGAATTGTTTAGGAAGATAACAAATTCCTAGAAAATAGAAGTTATACGAGCAACTTTTCCCTCTTCACCGGTATCGGGAGTGTGAAATGGGATAAGTTAAAAGTTTTTCTGTTTAAAAAGGTGTTGCTACATAAACCATGTCCACAGACAAAATTTTCTTAGTTTTGAGGGCCTTGTGGCACAGTCAGCAAGCTGTCAAATAAGAAATAATGCCCCCTTTTTCACAGTGGGCACTTGTTTCTGGAAGGCTGTCCAGATGTCCAATCAGGGATAATAATTCATAAAGTTCTTGCATCACAAATGACTTAGACAGAGATCAGACTGGGAAGTGTAAGAAACATCTGGGTCTTCTCCACTCTCCCATTCCCATCCGCCCACTGTGTAGAGACTGTTTCCCAGGGAAGGTGGGACCCCGTGTGAAAGAACCTGTATGGCTCAGATTGTTATATGGAAGAAAGCTGTCTGCCTACAAAGAACACCCGCTTTGGGTCTTTATATGAACAAATCATTGCTTTCATGGCATTACAGTGTTGAAATTTGGAGAAGGGGAGTCCTTTTTAAAGCTGGTAGTTTAGACAAATGAACATAAACCCTATTTTAGATTCAATACCCCATTTGTGAGTATGGGAGGTAGAGTGATTGAATAAATATCTTCAATTGGCATTTGGATAACTGTGTGCTCTTATACATATTTGGTATTTTCCTCAAGATTTCTCCACAGTTGTGTGTCCTTAATACAGACCATCTTCACTCTCTAATCACCCTGCATGCTTCGTGGACTTCTGGAGAGTTGATTCATCTTTGGGACTTCAACCTCTTTTACAGCGCCATTGCTTTCTTTTAGAGAAATTCATCAACTTAACATTTTTATTTACATTTGTATGATTTCAGGTTTTAATACACTTATGTATTTAATAACCCGATTCAAAATCCAAAACTAAATAAGAAATCAGATGCTGAAAATTAGCCAAAAAAGAATTCAACAATTGAAATAGGAATTCACGCCAGAAAAAGTTCATTCTCTGAATCAGTCTGACAAAGTATTAAAACAACTAAGTTTAGGAAGCTCAAAGAGATATATGAAGGAACAGTATCCCTTAAAAATAAATATAAATCCTGTGAAAGAATCAGAAACAATGAAACAAAACTAGGTAAAAGTGAATAGAGAAAGTCCAAGACAAAAGAAAGAATTGTACAAGAAATGATATGGATTGATAAGCTAAATTAACTCTACTTAAAAATAATGTTTTTTTTTTTTATGGTTAGGAAAAGTAAAACAAAATTCTGGACCACAATAACAAGATGCCTAGCTAAAAGAAGTAAAGGGAGAATGTTAAATTTGGGTAGAATTTTTTTGTAGGAGAAAAACACTGAATAGAAAAATATATCACTAGGCCTTTATATTTTTTTAAATCCTAGAGATCTTAAAAAAGAAAAAGGTAAATAATAGGCAATATTAAAAAATAATTGGAAAATATTATTACGCATTTACATAAATCTAGAAGTAGTGGATAAATAATAGACATTAAAAATAGGAGAATAAATGAAAAAATTAAAACAAAAAAATGAAAATGTGAAGCAGAAAAGATATGATGACAGAAATTAGTTTAATATATCTGTAAATGATAAGTTTAGGACAATATTTTCAAACTGGATACAAAAGTCCCAGGGTATGTACTCTGCATATGAACACCTTATAAACTATGCTGTGATACACTATGCCCTATAACAAAAAAAGAGAAATAAAAAATATATGTAATTAAATGGCATGAAAATACTATCTAAAAAAGCCATGGGGCTTTCCTGGTGGCGCAGCGGTTGGGAGTCCGCCTGCCGATGCGGGGGACGAGGGTTCGTGCCCCGGTCCGGGAGGATCACGTGAGTCATGGCCGCTGGGCCTGCGCGTCCGGAGCCTGTGCTCCGCAACGGGAGAGGCCACAGCAGTGAGAGGCCCGCGTACCGCAAAAAAAAAAAAAAAAAAAAAAAAAAGCCATGAAGTATTAGCACGATCAGAACATATTGTATTTTCCATTTAATTTACAAATACTACTATTTCTTGTTGAATAGCTCTTTTTATTGTTAGAATGAGTCCTTCTTTATCCAATTTGACGCTTTTAAAACAATAACACAAAAGCAAATACGCGAAGTAAAATCTTATGTATACAAAATAAATTGACAAATTTATAATTATTGCGGATTTTTTAAAAATACAGTTTTATAAGCAACAGACCTTTCAGAACAAAGTAATGTTCAAAGCTACAATAAAACTATCAAAATTTAAATGATAGTTATTACTGAGCCTAATGAATAGAGAATATACCTTTTAAAAAATCAACTTATATTAATATACATTTTAATTTTTCATTAACATACCTTTACTAAATGGCAATATAAGCTCTCAGAAAGGTCTCAACAAATTTCAAAACATTACTGTGACACAGAACATTTCCTCTCATAACAATTTAATTTTGAAATAAAAAATTTTTTAAATCTTTAAAAATGTAAATGCTCTTCTAAAACTCTTGGGTAAAATAAAGAAATCACAACTTTTTAAACAAAAAGTTAGTAAGTACTAAATAACAAAAAATTGTGAAATGCAATTAAAATCTTATATTGAAGTATATATATATATATATATATATATATATGTCTAAGCATACATTTATTTAAATGCATAAGAAAGACTGGAAATAAATGTTAGAAGTTCAATGTAAGTTGGTTGAAAAGGTGTAGTAAGTATAAAGTACGGAAAAAGGGATGTTTCAAGACAGAAAGTAGTGAAACACAAAAATGATCTGACCCAAAAAAACCAAATACTACTTTTGGGAAAAAATACCAATAAAATAGTCTCCATTGAAGCAAGGATTATTAGAAAAGAAAGGAGAAAGGATTAAACAGCAACATTAAGAATGAAAAGGGGGCTTCCCTGGTGGCGCAGTGGTTGGGAGTCCGCCTGCCGATGCAGGGGACACGGGTTCGTGCCCCGGTCCAGGGGGATCCCACATGCCGCGGGGCGGCTGGGCCCGTGAGCCATGGCCGCTGAGCTTGTGCGTCCGGACCCTGTGCTCCACAGCGGGAGAGGCCGCGACAGTGAGAGGCCCGCGCACAGCAAAAAAAAAAAAAAAAAAGAATGAAAGGGGAGACATAACCCCGAGTGGAAATTTTATAAATCATAAACGAATAGTTTGTACAATGTTATCACAGTTTATTTGCATGATCCTAGGAACTTTCTGAACTTACGCCAATTTTAACAGTAGCTCTTTCTGGGTAATAACAATATGCATTGATTTTATTTTTAATAAATTTCACACATTATAAACAATTGTAATTATTGAAAAAAATTAAATTATCAATCAACAAAATTTCAAAAGGAAAATTCCTTTAAAAATGTAATAAAGAAATCAAATATATCAAGAAAAGATCCTCCAGTCCAATAAATGTGGTTATTTTTATCTTCTGTCATTCATTACTATAGTAATGTGGAAATCCAGTTACTGAAGTTATAAACCCTTATAAATCATTTATATTCTCTTTCATTCAACTGTAATCATGTGCAAAGGAAACAAAGTTTTTTTTTACTTCATTCCACGGTCTGATTAAATTACATTTATTAAAATTTTAAAAGTGACAAATAATATAGCTCCTTTCTTAAGAGCTTATGCCATAATGCCATCACAGAGTAGAACAGATATAATTCATGGAGCTACTAGAAAAAATTATATATATTCAGTTTTAGAGAACATTCATGCTCAATATTCAGAATAAGATTGCTATAACATTTCCAGCACTTATTTTGTTTTAGTAGGTATTAATATTGAACAGTTAACTAATACATTTTTTAAATTCAATATTCTTGCATCCACTCTAGGATTTTGAAATTGAGTTAGCTGTCGTAGTGTAAAGAAAAAGACTTTTCTTTATCTAAAAAGGAGTTCGCGTTATTGCTTGAATGATGAGGAAAGCAGAAAGGACACCTTGAAGTACTCTTTTGATGGAAAACGGAAGCATCAATGTCTGCCATTTCCACAGGTAATAGGTTGAATGTTTTTTGTGACCCAATCAAATGTAGTCACGATTAGGAAGTTCCTCATTTCTGCAACTCCAATAGTAAATCAATATCTCTAAGAGTCCAGGAAATGGACAAAAATATATCTGTAGTGGGTAAATCTCCCTTTCACAGATGGTTCTTCAATTAATGGTTGAGTATCTCAGGAGACAGAACAAAGTTACATTTAATTTTAAACCTACAATTAGTCATAGTTGTTGTTCTATACCTTAATGAAAACCTGATTTTCCTGTGTCTAGCTCACCTTATTACTTTTGTTTCCCCAATCATTGGACTAACACACTAGACCTGGTCCCTCCATTACACAAGCTGATTAATCTGTACTTCTTCATGATATTTATCAAAATTGTGTTTCTATAGTTCATTCTGTAATTAGTTTAAAATTGGTCTTCACACATAGAATACAAGCTTCATAAGGGCACAAAGTGCCCGCCTTGCCCACATTGTATTTTCTGTACCTGGTAGAGTACTATATGTTGATGACCAATAACTATTTTCTAAAATTTAATTTTAGCACACTTTTTAGGCACCCCACACAACGTATTTTGTCCCATGCAATATACACAGCAATATCAGGATTGGAAGGTAGTTATTACAATCTTCACTGTTTTAATAAAGAAAGACAGTGAAGTTCAGAGAGATTAATTAACAAGGTCCCACTATAAGTGACCAAGCCACCATTTGACCATTTTGGCTGTCTGTCAAACTTGGACTCATCCCACTAAAACTTTATTTTATACTGTGTCTTTAAAGCCTGGAAAGCACTTCTGCATAGTAGCTGCTCAGGAAATGAGAGAAAATATCCATGGGGTCTAGGAGTTAAATCCTAGTCTGACTGCCTTTCTGCTGAAAGACTCTAGGTAGGGAAGCAACTTCTCTGAATCTCGATATCTGCATCTGGAAATGATACTCATTGATAAGGATGATAATTACTTTGAGGGTTTTGGGGCAAATTAAAAGAATTTCTTTATAAGGTAATATTTACTTGCACTTCCTAAGTGCCAGCCCTGTTCTATATATTTTGTTCAAAGTCTTAGATTTAATCATTGCAAGAATCCTATAAGCTATGAGGAAAGGACTATGATTCCACCCAGATTTAATGACAAAGAAGCAGGCACAGAGAGATTAGTGTCCTGCCCCAAATCATGTATCTTGTAATTCACATGCAAGTTCCTTAACAACGACTGAATGAATGTCCAACAAAAGTTAGGCATTATTTGGTAAAGGTAAAGATGACAAAATAAGTGAATAAATTTAATATTCATGGTCTCATGCCCTCTGAGAACTGAAAATCTACTGGCAACCATTTAGGACAATAAAACAATAATGAAACACATTGGAAGATCATTTCATGTTATGATGAGCATATGATGCTTGTATATTTCTCTTCAATTATCCAACTTTCCCACCTTTCATCAAAGGCAATAGTTTTTTTCCCCAGCTATTTTTTCTCTAGCAATAGAAGTGCTAACTTGTAACAATGTTTTAGGTGACAGAATATATAATAAATATACCTTATGATATAATGAAGGCAATGCCCCTTCTTCTAAAAAGAAGATGGCTTTCACAGCCCTACATGCTCACTTTTGAAAATAAGTATTGCTTTGCTCCTCTATTTTGATGAGAAATACAAGTCAAAGTGTATTTAAAAATTGCTGTAATGTTATATGGTATTTCTCATCAGCACAGACCCTATTTTTCAAAAACAGATATCCTTTAATGGGCTATTATGTTACTTTTGTAGGCAACAGCACAATAAAATGTTGACTGAAGTTTTTATAAAAGCAAAGGTGAAAATAGAAGACTGGAAATTCCTACAAAGTACTGTTCAAATTGTATAACAACTTCCAGTTCCATTGTAATAAAAAGTACTTAAGAAACAGAGATGACAGAGAATACAATTGGAGTTTCCAAACAGCGGTCTTAAGTTTCCACAATAGGAAAGTAAAAGACTCCAGAAATGATTCAGAAGAGCACCAAAGGGAGCCTTGATCCAGGATGTACAATACCTATTGGCATAATTCTCATAGATCACAGGAACAGAAGGACCAGCGGAGGATGGGAAAACAAGAAAGCTGTGTGTTCCTCTTCCAGGCAAAAGCAGAGGCAATTCATGGGAGGAGATGGACCTCTAGATTTTGTCTGAGGGATGCCCGACCACTCTCATGTCTGCAGATTTCCTTTATTTGCCTTCTTAGAACATTGCCTCAAAATTTTTTTACTTGTAAACAATAGCCAAAGAGACGAGAACCCTCACCCCATACTGTCCTGTGAATGCTTAAAGTTTTACAGACAGTAAGTTGAATAAGCAAAAGTAAACAACAGAGATGTAACTGCTTCATGATCTTATCTTTGATCCCATCATTGAGTAATGGGTCTGTGCTTTTTAAAACTTATGTAAATAAAGATCATCTTGGTATTCTTCTAAGAGAAGTGAGATTATAAAACTTCAGTGCTGTAATATAATAATTGGCCGATAGCTATCTTAAAAAGACTCAAAGGAAGCAGATGGGGTTATCGGAGAGATATAGCCACCTTACACAGTTTCTGGAAGCAAACAAACTAACTAACTGGACAAACACATAATCATCCACAGGAAGGAAAAAAGGGGGAAGGAAGGAAAGATTTTCAAATGCACATTTCATGAAATTATGAACAAACATTAAAATGGAAACAAAGCCGGAAAGTTTCTAAGCAAAGCAAAAAATGTTTAATTGGAATACTAATTTAATTCTGAGTAATAATTTTCTATTTTTCAATATTTTATTTCTTAAGGAGCCTACTTCCAGTTATTCTACAAATCAATCTTTCAATTATTATAAGTTAAGAGTTTTCATAATTATAGACTATGGATCATATGAATATATCTGATCTCTCTCTCTCTCTGTCTCTTTCTCAGTCTCCCTCTTTCTCACTTTCTTCTTCACTTATTCTTAATATTCTTGAAAGCAAGATACTATTTCTCCACTTTATGTCTTCATATCCCCAATCGCTTAGCAACTAAATAAATTGATGGCTGACTAGAAGGAAATGACATATTCCTGAATAAGTAAAAATATCTCTGAATCCATCTGTTATAACTACGAGTTAGTAGTGTGTATATGATTTGACTTTACAATCATTTATATTTAAAACTGTAATTTCAAGGACTCTTATTTGATGGCAGACTCTCAATTATCCATGTTCAGCTCACTGAATAGTAGCAAGGCATCAACAAATGAAAAAGATAAATAACCCCAAAGTTCTATTAGTTTCTAGTTTCAACCTTTTCTCCATTCTAACTTTCAGGAAAAGTTGCTAATAATAAATGACATTTAAGTGTGTTTGTTATACAGCTGCCTCGTTTCCTGGCCTATATTTTTATGGAAATGTTGAAGAGCAGTGAAATGATCAGAAGGTGGGTAATCACATACACGTAGAGAGAAGAGAGAAGAG
This sequence comes from Phocoena sinus, assembly GCF_008692025.1. NCBI lineage: Eukaryota > Metazoa > Chordata > Mammalia > Artiodactyla > Phocoenidae > Phocoena > Phocoena sinus. Next base: position 11,193,974 of record NC_045776.1, on the reverse strand, counting down.
CAGACTGTCATGAAATCTAAAATATTGTACTCTCAGATAGTTGATTATTTACTATGCAAGGTAGTATATTTCATTTCTGCCTATCTTCTTTCTACCTGGAATGGTTAGAATTTAAGTTTAAGAATTTCTCCTTGGTGATTGAAAGCATGCTAAGCTCCTGGTGAATTTATGCCTTATAGCTATTTCTGGCTTTTCATGCAAGGAAAATGGAATGCAGATCTTACTGGAAGGCCCTGTTGCCTCCAGAATCAATAATGGCATTAGAAGAAAAGGAGAAACTACAAAAGGAATGCCAAACAAAACAAAAACTCTGAATCACAGATCTTAGACCTGGAGACAATAACAGATCAATGTTGTTCAGTGATTATCAAATTTTTAGGTTTTTAAAAGCAGAAATCTTTTTTTTTTCTAAGGTGTATAAATGCCAATCAGTGAAAAAGACATTGGTGAAACTTCTGTGGTTGAAGCAGTGCTTAGAGCCTCATTTCCTCAACCCCTCGCCCATGGTAGCCTCTGATACTACTTTACAAAACCCTGAGACTTCATAGAACAAAGGTGAGGACACACATGCTTTAATTGTATTGATGAAGAGGCCAAAGCACAGAGAGCTTAAAAACTTTTCTCAAGATGCAAGATGCAAAAGTAGTATGATGGTCCAACAAGACCCAGCACCTGGATTTTCCCACTTATTATCTTGTGCTTTTTCCACTGGTCCACCAGGCCCTATGGGAAGACTTGGTTGTTTGGACCTTTCCATTTCCATCACCAGGAAACCTCCACGGAGAATGGAAAAGCCCTCCTTTGTTCCTCCACTCTCTCTATAGCCTATCATAGCACTCATGCTGACTGTAATGCATCCCTTTCTAGAGGTTCCAGGTAGGAATCGGTTTCCTTGCCTTTCTCAGAGTCTAGTGGGCAACCACATTTCTTAGCACATGACCTCTTCCTCTATATTCAAAGCCAGAAATGTTGGGTGAAGTTCTTCTTCCTTTGCTGCATCTCACCCTGATCTCTGAAGGCAAAGATTGTCCTTCTAAGGACACCTGTGATTAGATTAGACCCACTGGGATAATCCAGGATGATGTCTCCATCTCATGTACAGAGTCTCTTTTGCCATGTAAGTTAATATAGTTACGGGTCTGGTAATTAGGGCAGGGACATTTGAGGGGGAGTCGCTATTCTGCCTACCACAGTGATAGAGTCTACAGTGTCAGCCAGCTTGGTTAATGTTTTGTGTTTTCATCTTCACACTAGTATATAAAAATTTATAAATTGATATTTGGAAATATGTCAAATTCCCAAATTTAATGTCACTATTTTCATTTTTGTTTAATGTTTGTCCCACGTTGGTCACAGGATGTTACAGTGACAATGTACAAAATTTTCTCCATGGTTCATACAGAAGAAGTGAGGGCAGAATTGAGCCATGACAGGACCCACAACAGAATATATATGACTGTGATAGAAGTCCACCATGACACGTAGATGTGGTTCAGGGATCCTACATGTATATATTGTACCGGATCATAAGTAATACGTAAAATCTACAATGAATAACTTATCTTTGCATCCTAAAAGTATTTTAATATCATTTCAAGGATGGCTTATTTACTTTTCTGGTCTATCAAAATAATAAAAGAATACCTTTTTATTTTAAAATTTTATTTTTTTATTGAGGTGTAGTTGATTTACTGTCTATATTAGTTTCAGGGGTACAACCTAGCAATTCAAAATTTTCATAGACTCTACTCCATTTAAAATTGTTGTAAAATAGTGCCTATATTCCCTGTGCAGTGCAATATATCCTTGTAGCTTATTTTATACATATAGAAGAATATTTAAAGAACAAGATAATTTTTAAAAGAGAAAAATACAGTAATAATTCTAGAAATGATAATTCAAACGATGATTCGTCATGTTCAAATTCAAAAACATCAAGTAGATATAAAACAAGCTATTACATCTATTGCTACTAAAGCCAGTATCACAAATTTAGTTTATAAAATATCATCTATCACATAATTTTAATAGTGCTAATTAGAATTTTTTTTGGTTATAGTTTTACATTGATTTAATTTGTAACTGGATTTGGTGTTTATGGTAGTAAAAGATCTATACACATAGGATGTATTACCAGTTTGGGTTTTAAACATATTTATGTATTAATAACATCGCATTTTGCCTCTAAAAGTTCTTGAGAATAATTAGTACTTTCTGACATTCCTCAAATCTTTTGCTTGGATTTACTCTCCTCTGTTCTCTTATCCACAGGATTGAATCTCAAACAATATCATCCAAATGCTTAAACTTATTTTCATATGTGTTATGCTGAGAATTGCTGCGGTCATTTTTTAAATTTTTGCAACTGTTCCACTTGTCTATTCTTCTTTATCTAATTGAAACTCATCGCAGTTAAAGAGCAACAAACAAACACGATATCCCACAGTGCCTACGAAACACAAACCCTATGCATCCTAAGAAACAGAAGATCAAGGAAAATTTCAGTTATAATTTTCCCTGGACAGCAGTTCTCTCTCCTAGTATATTTGTGACTTAAAAGAACATGCAGATTAATAGTTTCTGCAAAAATCTTAACTACACTATCACCGCACTTAATTCAATCCTGAAAATAGTGGCTACCAGTATTGCCTTATAAGCGTACTGACACAATAGTAATCTTTTTATAAACAAATTAAGTGGCAGGAGAGGCAGTTAGGGCTGGGTATTGGAATGCAGGCTTAAAGTGTCATCAGCTGTGTCAATGTTTTACTTTTTTTAGGTTAGGAACTCAAATCTGACTAATTTTTAGCATATGTCATATTGCAGGTGGTTCAGAATCTCTTGAAAGTACTGAGTGACAGATTTCTTAACTCTGACATTCCACATTTCCCCTGATGCCTGGGGTACTCATGCAAATTCAAAGCCCATTAATTTATTAGCATCATACAGAACTATCAGAGACAATTTCAAGCCTAAGTGTAATATTATTATTAAGTTGTTCAGCCCTCTCATTGCTCTTGGTAACACCAACGTAAGGCTTTGTACATTCGCATCCTACCTTTCCTATACAGCAGAGATATCAAATGTTCCAACAGCTGGGCTTTTGCCAACTTAAAAAGCATCTCATACAAAATTATTTTGAAAAATTAGACCAGGTCTCTGTAGCGTAGCTTCCTGAATGTTGAGTTTCTTACATTTAATACCAGTGATCCAACATACTACATTTTTATTACCTTGCAAAATTTTCCTTTTTAAATCTCATTTGGTATTTCCTGTTGTAGTACTTTGAAATTGACTACCTAGGCATATTTCCCAGAACCTGGGCTGAAGTGAAGATTATCAGTTGCAAGTTGTGAACTGTCTTCTAAGTCCAGAAAATTACAATGTGCTACATCATTTTACTCCGGGATTTGGGTCATTAAGCTTACAGACATTAATATCTTTCGGAGTCCTTGTAGATTTAGCTTCTCAGTGGTGTTTCAGTTGTTTTATATTGAAACCAAGGGGGAGGAAAACTTTGCCTTATATATATAACCCTTTATCTTTCAGATTCATCTCTATATAACTGAGGGGTTGAAAAGCATGTTGTCCAAAGCTCCTTCTATGTCTAACTATCAAAGTTTCCATAATCAGTAGACCAGAGCATTTCTTTGTCTGTCCATGATCCATAGCAATGTCATATGTTTCTCAATTAAGAAAGCAGCTATTTAGTATTTTTCTTAATATGCCAGTCATGGTTACTGGATGCTAAATTTATCAAAAGTTCTGTTCTTGTCTTCAGTCTTCAAAAACCCAAAATATGTCAGGGATCTCAGTCAAGGGATGTGAAAGGACATATATACATTATCTAAGATTGGAAGTGCTCTAATAGAGAAGCAAGGGGCTTGATGTCTCAAGCTATCAGATTTCCCAGTACTTAAAAAATCAGTGTCCTGATTTATTTCATTTTGCCATTTGAATTATATTGTTATCAAAAAAAAAAAAAGGAAGAAGACGGGGACATAGATAGGTCTAATATGTCTTTTCTAATGAAGCCTGTGGTGGGTAGAGAACGTTTTTCTCTGGAAAGCAAATGGTTTTTGTTGCATGCAGTTAAGGCACTGCTACTCACCCCCTTCCATGTACACATTAATGATTAAATACTACACGTGGTTCTTGCCACCAAATGGCTGAAGCTGTCAGAAGCTGCTACTGCTCCTTTTGATTCCCTGTGGAATTATACAGAAAATAGCCACGACCTGAAAATAGCCATGTGCCACTCTGCTTCATCATTAGTATGTTCAACTAAGCAAGTGGAAAAAGTGAAACTCATGACACAAGGCAATTGAGATTTCAAGATTGTTGTACCGTGAATACAGAGTCTTTCAGCCAGAGGAACGGGATCTGTTCAAGTGTCTTCCTAAATGATGCAGCTCACCTTACCAGCTGCTCTGGAAACTAGAATATCAGCTGATAGAAACATCACCTAAGAGCAAGTCCAAGGTAATATCTGAAGGGGCTTTTCAATTCAGGATTTCATAAGGTTTATATAAAAAATATCTGAAGAAAAAATGACCCTTTGGTATGAAATAAACTATCTGTTAATAATGGAATCACTATATTAAACCTGACTACTCAACTACGTACAATAAATATGTGGATAATGTTATATCTTAGGCAAGAACAACTTCCTATTATTGTCTTTCTCTTTTGCTTCTAAGGTAATTTTTAGACACTCTACCTACAATCTCTCCAAGCAAAAGTGTATGTGTGACACATACACATATGTATATATATAAATATGTTATTTATATATACATATATTGTGATACATACATATATATATACATATACTCTTTAATAACACCACTTTCATTTTGCTTCACATAGAGCCAGGCAAATGATAAAAATGTGATCTTCAATGGGATATTCTGAAGAATGCTTGCTATAACTTTTCTGTCCTGTGGTAGTACTGGTCTTCTTTTATATATTTTGCTGTTTTTGTTGAGACAAGTATCACTTCCATGCTCAGTGTTTTCCTAAAATATTCCTTTAGTCCAAGTTAACCCTTTACTTAATGGTTAACTCTTGATTTATAATACCAGGCATTAACCCCAATGCAGTTACAGGTAAAGACTTGCTTTCTTGCCAAAGTTTTACTGCTTAATCTGGAGAGAAATACTTGTAAGGAAGTAGAAAATGTATGCTTGGAGAATCATTACTTCAAATACTATGCTCATGGGAAGTACTTATATTTTTTTAACTCCACCTGGAAAGGCAAGCTGTTCTTGAGAGTTATTGCTGAGATGGTATCTTGTCTTGTTCTCCTTGAAGATTATAGCCCATATTAGAAATGTAAAACTGAAAACAACTGACCCCCCTTCAGGCAAGAAGCCTCCTTTTCTTTATATATTACCTTGATTGAAAATAGTTTATGCAGACAAATAAAGAATCCCCAATTGTCTTCTTGAAGATCATACATCTTGCTCGTAGGAATTTCATGGCTACAGTCTTATAAGGCTCAGTCAAGAGTGCCTTTGGCAGTTACATGATCTTTTCTATCTGGGTCATTGCCTCCAAGCAACAGGCTGAGTTTATCTTGATTTTGTCATTGAATAAATTATTAAATAGAGAAAAATAAAGGATGTCATATGAATCTTACCATAAAGTAATTTTGTTTCTCAAAATCAGGATGACCACTCTCCCTCCCAACCCACCCCAGTTGGCCCAGGGTGGTCGTGGCTAATGTCCATTGTTCTGGAATAATTATTAGTAGCACCCATTGTCACTCTCAGAAAGACTTCGGTGGGAGTGAGTCGGGGGGGGCGGGCGGTAACTGGGTAATATAATGTAGGGTCACCTACTCAAAAGGGAGACAAGAAAGCATTCAGTTAATGAGAAAGAGGTAGACTGTTTACTTTCTTTAGCTGTCACTTCATAAGTGGACTAAATAACCTTCTGCAACATGTTATTTCTTTTCTAAGTTCATTCTAATAAAAATACATTCTAAGGTGAAAAGAGATTACTTCTCTGCCCATTTTGCTTTCAGACCGTGTTCCAAAAAACTGAAAGAAACTGACACTAAAAAAAAAAAAGGAGAGTGTGCTAGAGAGATCCTGTTTTGTACTTCGATTCCAGCCTCGTAGCAATTGCTCTTGGAACAGATGTTGTCTTCATTCTTGATGCAGCAACATTTCAGTCTTCATCCAAGGAAAGCATTTCAGTTGTAAAGGATTTAAGAATAGAAATGGAAAATGATTCAGAGCAGGACTAGAAAAGAAGCAGAATGTAACAACATCATCATTCCCCTGGTGCTTTTATTTCTACAAGGAAGATTCTGAAAAACTCCAGGTATTGGGACTCTGAAGCATCTTTTAAGATATATCCCCCTGGGACTTGGTGGGCTTGAAGACTGAAGGGTCTTACACTTTGAACATATTTTATCCTAAATACCTGTGGAACGACTTTCACATTTCATGTGATTTTAGGGGGTGGAGGGAGAAAGAAAGTAGACCAGATGGGCATAGAATGCTCTGAAAGTGAGCATTTTCGTCTTTTTCGATAGTTACCTGTTTCTGGTTGTTGGAAATTACAGAGAGGCTTCTTGTCATATAAAGATAGGCATGAAAGTCTTTTTTAAAAAAAACAATGATAGCCATAAAGATTTTACAAGGAAAAAAAAGTGAAAAAAATATTAGAATAGCATCCAAGTTGTATCTGATTTGCTACAGCACAGACTGTCCTTCCTCTGTCAGCTGAGTCTCGGGTCACTTTAAATTAGAACTAAAGCATATTGCTACACTCAAAGTCTAGAGCTGAACTATCTCTTGGTGACACTAGACTTTATAAATTGAATTCATAATTAAGCTTAATCTTTTCATAGATGGTAAAATTCTCTCTTGCTAAATGTGCCTCATAATTCCTTTTCCTTCCCAATAGGTGATATTAGCCTGAGAGGAAATCTAAAACCTTCATCATTTCTGACAAAGGGAAACCACAGACTTTTTTTTTTTTCTAAGTTGAACTTTCTGGGTCAGCAAAAACTGTCTTTAAGGACTCTAGCTACAGCTTAGTAGTTAGACAATAAACTTGTCTCTACTCTTCCATCATGCCTAGGCTAAAAATGATCAGATTCTTGATTACCTTATGGAAAAAATTGTAAATATAGAGTTTAAAGATATGTGTTTAAGTCTCCTTAATTTTCAAATAGCCGGACCAGAAACAGTGATGGATGACTGTAGTGATGTTTGGTGTTGATAGAAGCTAGAACCAAATTTTCCCGTTAATGAGTACTTTTATTCATATTGATAGTATGTGGATTATCTCAAAGACTAAGGGGCTAAGTTCAAAGTCTATGCAGGAGAGAGTACAATGTATTACAAGATGAAAAGATGGATTATCATCTTGTCCTTAAAGTTTACGTTATTCATATAGAGCAGGTATAGGAGCTATTAATGGTGGGAAAACGTATTACACCATCTAGAAAGCTTGCCAGGAATATGATCTATGAATAACACACTATGACATGCAATAATTATTCTTAATCTTAGTGTTTATGCAGTTTTTTCAATTAAATAATTCTTATTTTTCAAACTCTCGAAAGAGATGTCACTCTCTAGTAGCAAACAATACCGATAAAATGTCATCAAACAGATATGTAAAAACAATTAAAATAACCACAATAATAATAGTACCAACTACCATTTACTGAGGGTCTGATATGCACAGGCACTAATCCATGACTTTGCATGCTTTATTATCACTAAGTAATCCCTGTAAAATCTGTGTTCGTTACTACGTTCTCACTTTATAGGTAGTGATGTAGCTTATCCAAAGGAAGGGAAGATGATTGACTTTACTAGAGGGATGTGTCCTCTCAGGGGATTCTAGTTCTTGAACCTGGTATCAATATTGTGGTTAACAAGTGAGCACTACTTCTTTTTATCAAGCAAATTTCCATGTAACTGTTGCTATTAACCTACTGCTTTGTTGACACTTAGTAATTTTAACTGTCTGCAGTCTCTTCCTGATGCCTTCTCTACTTGGGGATAAATGTCTATCCTACCCTTTCTTCAGACATCCTAGACCGATATCTTCATTCAAAGTCAGGGCTGCGTCCTCATTAAGTGTCATGGGTCAACTCACTTGGTCAGTCTGTACCCTGGTCAGTGATTGTGGTTCAGTTTTATCCAAAAATACAGACTGTAAATGTGCCTGTACACACACACACACACACACGCACGCACGCATGCACGCACACTGAGGTTGAAAGAGATAGAACCAACAGTAGAGTGAAGTAAGACTTAAGGGTATAGTGTAATTAAGGGACAAGAAAAACTAAACAATTACAAGACAAAACACCTCAATAAAAATGCGCAAGGCACAGAGTCCTAGTCGCTGCTTTGTTTATCCTTCTAAGGGTTGTTAACTTATATCATCACGAGGTCCTCCCGGACAATAATCTTTACAGGCATTACCTAACTTTCCTATTGATTCTTTTCCAGAAAGGTTTTTCTCCCTCCTTTTCCTAATGGAAACATCAAAGAAGGAGGTAAACTCTACTGTGGTCACTTTCTGAACACTCCTGAAAGCCTAAAACCTAAGGGTTTAAGCTGATATGAGTACATATTGCCAAGATTCTTCTCAGACCACCATATCTCCCAAATGCCGCTACATGGATGTGTGACTATAGAAAACAGAGACATAAAGCAGCTGGATGACCAGTCATTTGTCCTGACAAGAAAGGAATCCCTTGCTGTCTTTGTGCTGGATTCCAAACTAAAGGTGTCGATTTTATTTTATTATTACTTTTTTTATTGGAGTATAGTTGATCTACAATATTGTGTTAGTTTCAGGTGTACAGCAAAGTGAATCAGCTATACATACACATATATCCACTCCTTTTTAGATTCTTTTAAGGCGTCAACTTTAAAATGCTGCCTAAAAGGAATTCTTGTTGAGAAAGCCTTCTCCAGCTGCTTTTGCATAAAGACAGCCATTTTTGTTTGTTTAAATGCTCAGTTATCATCCTGACTTAATTCTGTGGGATTGCCTGAATGTTTCTGTGCATTCCCTCTAGCTGAAGCCGGTGGGAAGACCACCTTGACTTGTGCTAGTGAGTGATGCTTGAGTCACAACTGCCCACGACACGTAGTCGTGTGTCCTGTCGGGTAGGTTGAGGAGAAGGATGGAATGAAGCCAGCAAGCCCGTCTTTCGGGAGGCTGACAGGCTAACTCCCAGACCAATGCACTTTAAGTTCCAATGTCAACGAAAGGCCTCTGAACGAGAAGCAGTGCCAGGCCGTCTCCATACGACTGCAAAATGTGGATCTATGTACAACTGCCACTTACTGAAAAGTGCATTTAGTGTCCTCCTCAAGCCGCACTTAACAACTACTGACAAGACAACATGGTCTTGGCACCTGGCCAAGCCCTAGCAGTAACACAGTGTTTGTCATAACATGACTTTGCTGGACAGGAAGCGTGAGGAGCACAGCTGACAGGAAGGGGGGGCGCAGCTGTCACGTCCGCTACTGAAGATCTGGAACACGACCAGCGAGGGCTGAAGAAATGCCTCCAAAGTAGCCCAAAGCACCCTAAAGCATATGTTCAAGTGTTGGAGCCTAGCCATGAATGGCTCAACTGCAGAAACAACACGGAAACACTGGACCGACACATAGTAGTGGCGAATATAATAAGGTGGGCTTTTTGGGGGGGTGGTTTTGAGGAAAACATGTAGGACGATGGAGTCTAAATCTTCAACTGTCATTAACTTTCACAACTTAGGGCAATGCCTGCACTCTCCTGCTTGCACTTGGGTGTTTTGTTTCAAGTGAGAGCCTCCAACATGTAGCTCGCTCCCCAAGTGTGGTTTTTTAGGGCATCTACGAGTGGCTTACTTGGCATTCCTAATCTGGGAAATGGCAAATATTGTATTTTCTGAGTCCCACATTCTGGAATTCATGAAAGGAACTATATAAAATGTCTTCGTGTGTCCTAAACACATCGTGATTACGAATCAGTATGCTAAGCAAATTGGCAGGTGTGTTCGAATGCTCCAGTTATTATTTTATTTACTGACAAAATAAAGTTCCTTGCAGATTCACATAGAGCAGTAAAATAGAAAGGACACCTCGGGTTGGCCAGATAAACAAGCTGAAATACGCCTAGCTGCAAAGACAGTAATTTCAGAGCCCCATTATCCCTGTAGCCTACAGGTATAGCCAGAGGCTTCAAGATGTGTTTCAGGCAAGTCATGTAAATTCTTTGGTCAGAAACACCTGGGGAAACGTCTTCCTGATCTGCCCTGGAAACCTGTGGTTAAATAAAGAATATCAAGCACGTGCTATGCTTTGGGATCTTTGATAGGCACTTGGGATACCGTTTAAAAACATTAATGAAAGCAGTCAGAAAATGTTAGCTATATACCAGGCATCTCTCCATGTTCTACCTCTGTTAGTTTAATTAATTATCACAACAACAGTTTTATTATTGTAAGCAATTTTATTAATTTATTAAACTACTTATTATTTCATAAATCATTATTTTGTATTTGTTATTATTGTGAGGAAATTGAGACAGGGGCACAGCGCACAGATTTCCCAAATGTTCATTGTTTCGCCTATATTTGAACTTTTCACTCTCTGGCTCTAGGGTCTGGGCGGGCAACTGGCACCACACGGCTTCCCTGAGATGCTTTCTGTCCATTGCTGTTTATTTGGGATTCTCTTCTCTCTCAGATAATCAAATGTTGCTGATCCATTTTTACCTTTTCCATTAATCTTTGAGGTTCTACACAGGACCAGCTACTTGTTTGTTGCAAACTGATCTTATAATTCCCTGTTTGATTACTAAAAACTAAATTTTTAGAGTAAGAATATCTTTCTTCACTTCTAAAGAAAAATATTTCAAATGTAAAAAAATGAAAATTTGTACTACCAAATGAAGAAAAAGTACTACATCTGCAGATGAAGTACATGAAATGAGCTTCCAAAGAACAAGCCTGTATAAAAATACCAGTGGATTAATTTCATGGCTGTGGATGAAGAATTTAAAATAGCTTTTTTTGTTTGTTTTTAGTGATTTCTCAGCTGAGTTATGTCTTAAAGAAATGTCTTGATTACCCAGAAGTTCCTTATACTAGCATACTTTTCTATGTCCTATTATAAAATTAATTAAAATAGAAAAGTAAAAATGATACAAATAATATTGGAATAAAATGTCCTATTAGAGATCTCTTCTACTTGGCTTCTGCTCTGACCACATTACCTATGGCCAAAATGTGTTTATAGAATCACCAGAGCTTGGTTGATTATCTCCTGCACACACACTTATAGATAAATCAAACTCACACATTAAAGTACACCCAGAAGAGGGATAGTCATGGAGTTTGGGATTGACATGTACACACTGCTATATGTAAAGTAGATAACCAACAAGGACCTACTGTATAGCACAGGGAACTCTGCTCAGTATTCTGTAACAACCTATTTGGGAGAAGAATTTGAAAATGAATAGACACATGTATATGTATAACTGAATCACTTTGTGGTACACCTGAAACTAACACAACATTGTTAATCGACTATACTCCAGTATAAAATAAAAAGTTAAAAAAAAGAGCTGTGTGGCAATAATAACTCCTACTTCTTCCACAGAGTCAGGTATCAGTAAAAAGCATCCCTCCATTTATGTAATGTATTTAATGGGAGTTTTTCCAAGCCCCACTTCTCAAGGAGCAGTCTCAGTCTTGCCAGTTTTTAACAGCACTCTTTCAATACAGAATTCACCTGCTACACTCTACGCACTCCCTCAGACCTGATACTAGTGCATCACACAGGGAGTAACAGCGAGTATGCTCTTGTTAAAGCTCTGATGTCCTTCTGCACCAGTTCTGGGCCAGACCTCTCTTTTCCTTTATGCATTCCTGCCTCTGGCTTTCCACCTCAGGAAGAGCCCTCTCTCTCCACTTTTCTCAGATAATAAGCATACAGAAAGCTACTTATTATTTCTTTGGTTATATCTACACTTTTTTTTAAAACTGACTTTAAGCTCTGGGAAGGCTGGATTGTCTGTGTCTTTACTGAGATTTATCTCAGCATCTGACACAGCATCTGATGCATAATAGACTCAGTAGAAATTTGACAAATGGACTAATGAATTACCATTGGGAATATTTGTGAATATTACTGGACTTGACAAGCCAGACAGTACTTAAACCTCTTTTTCCTTTTTATTCCCCTTTCTTTTTATAACTGAAGTATACTTGATTTACAATATTGTGTTACAAAGTGGTTCAGTTATACATATTCTTCTCCATTATAGTTTATTACAAGATACTGACTATAGTTCCCTGTGCTATATAGTAGGACCTTGTTATTTATCGATTTTATATATAGTAGTTTGTATCTGCTAATCCCAAACTCCTAATTAATCCCTCTCCCCTCCTTAAACCTCTTTTTCTATCTGCGTCGGGTGAATTCTTTACAGAATTCTGGGTTTTCAGCGCCCAGAGCACTTGCTTTTCTGAGCTGAGGGCATCTCAGAATTTACAGAGCACTTTTCCAGGAGGCATTGTCATTAGCTAGACTTTCTCTCTGAACTAAAAGTGACTCTGTACCCAGCATCTCCTTCTGACTGCTGATCTGGTAGCTCCTCACCCACTGGGTCCCCTGGCTTTCACATCTCTGACTCTGGTAGATCTGAAACCCAGTTTCTCTTCTGCTCCTCACACATTAGACCTTAGATACCTTGGAGACTTATCTAAGACAACTTTTTCTAGTAGAGAAAGTTTTCTTCAGTTTGCTTTTCTTTGTTCTCTGTAATACAAGCATAAGTGTTAGCTCTTTTGAAGAGAGATGGGCAGATATGTAGGTAAATAGATGCTGTAGGAATTTGCATAAAGCTACTGTCTAGGGATGTTAATATGACATATTGCTTAATTAGGAGAGTAAGCCTTTAGCAGTAAAAACTCATCTCTACAATTACTTCTTTGAATCAAATCTGCTTACATAGAGTTCAAGAATTTTTGTACAGCGTGCCATTCTTAAAACATTAAAATGTGTTCATTTCATCTTTTATTAGTATTTTATATTAGTGCCCCTGTGTACGTATACTTGCCTCCTAAGGAGAGGAATTTTTAATATAACATAACTTAAATATAAGCCATACACATATGGCCCTTGTATTATCTCCTCTCTATATTTTGAGAAAGAAATAAAAGATGCTTTCTCTATATCATCTCCTATTCCCCATACTTGCGTTTCTACATTCCTCTCTCCAGTCCTATTTTCTCCTACTTTAAGACAGCAATTGATGTGGATAGAACAGACTTTTCTAAGGAAAATGTGTTTTGTATTTAGTACTGCATTTTGGGTTTAGTATTGCCAGGACTGATGAAAGTTTCAAATAAATTCTGCTCTAGAGTGTGAATTGGGTAGGGGTAGCAGGAAGTTTTCTATCTCTAAGAGTTCAATTTCCTTCTCATTCATTCTTTTTTCTAAAGTCATAGAAATTCAGGAACTGCTAGATTGCTTTCCTCCAATAATCCACAATTCCCAGTGGAAACACTGTGGTGGAGCTGTAAAATCTGACTTCAATTTCTTGCCTAAAATCGGGATAATTCATTCTCCAAACTCAAAGAGAATGACAGATAAGCATATAACACAGAGTTTGGTTGTTTGCTTTAAATTAAGTGTGATTTTTAACATCATATGATAGAAGTGCAATGTATGGCCAAAGACATTGAAAAATACAGTCATTCAACATGATGGATGTGTGAAATACTTCTTTTCTTGAGGAAGGAAATGGGGGAGGATTAGTTAGTTTTTCGGTTTCTCAGAAACTAGGGAAGTAAGTTTGAAAAGTTACTGAAGCTTCCACTTCTGGAAATATGACTAACTGAATGTCCTGAAAAAAATTCCTAGTTTTCAATATAAATATATATAATAAAATATGTAAAAAAAAATATATATATATATTCAGCATAGCTGAATTAGCAACAGTTAAGAGACATATCATCAAAGGACAAAAACCATTAGGCTAACCCCAGATAAATAAGCAAGTGCTGAAGTTGATGGCTCTGTGGGGTCACCTACAGATTTCCAGGGTCCTAGAGCTTTCAATTTAGTAGGATGAAGGATAGGACAGTTGACAAAGTCTCTGGCCCATTCAGTGCGGGGAACTGTATTAGAGGCACCACATAAAGTGGGCTTTTCCCTGAAACCAAATTCTACAGGGTGTGCACTGGAAAAAACACACACACCCAATGGGGATAGTGTGAAAACTTGCTTATTTCCATCCAAACTCTAGGTAGACAGAAAATATCTTCCATATGAGATTTTAGTCATAAGTAGCCAACCTCATGAATGTATGGAACCCATAATCGCTGTGGAACTGAAAAAAAATCCCAGAGCAAGTACTAGATGGAAGTAGTCACAGCATGGTTGTGACACTGGCACTTGGGTAGAACAAATACATTCATTTTCTAGAAAAGTGTTCTTAACTATTCTTAAAGCAAGGATGCAAAGAATTCCCCCAGATGAAATTTCAAGAGATATGAGCTCAGAACACAAAATACATGAGCAAACAAACCATTTGCTGTGTCAGTGGAATCAATGAAAACAGAATCAAACATGCAAGAAACACTTTGCAACACTTTTAATTAATAATAAACACGAGTACTTTTAAATACTTAAGGAAATAATTTTTGAGAGAGTAACCAGAGAATAGTAAACATTTGGGGGAATACTGCTCCTATGAACTGAATTTTTGTGTTTCCCCCAAATTCACATGTTGAAGCCTTAGCCTCTAATGTGATGATATTTGGAGATATGACCCTTGGGAGGAAATTGTGGTTAAATGAGGTCATGGGGGCAGGACCTTGATCTGATCAGATTAGGGTCCTTATAAAAAGAAACAGCAGAGAGCTTTTTTTGTCTCTCTCTCTACCATGTGAGGACGCAGAGAAAGAGGCTGTCAGCAAACCAGTAGGAGGGCCCCCACCAGAACTCAGCCATGATGGCACTTTTTTCTTGGACTTCCAGCCTCCAGAACTGTGAGAAATAAATGTTTGTTATTTAAACCATGCAGCGTGTATGTTGTTACAGCAGCCTGAGCAGACCAATACAACTGCAAAGACTGTTCCTTCCAAAGAGGATTTGTGTTTACTTCGAACAGATTCCTTGACAGCTTCTTTTTT
This sequence comes from Phocoena sinus, assembly GCF_008692025.1. Classification (NCBI taxonomy): domain Eukaryota; kingdom Metazoa; phylum Chordata; class Mammalia; order Artiodactyla; family Phocoenidae; genus Phocoena; species Phocoena sinus. The sequence continues at coordinate 11,178,796 of NC_045776.1, read as the reverse complement.
AACTTTCTTTCTTATTTTCTGGTCCTTGTTTGCTTTATGTGAAAACTGTAGGCCTAATTCCCCGTATTTTGAGACTCATAGGCTTTGTCTTCTGACCTCTGTACAGCCCTTAAGGTAACAAACCCTCAGCATTGATAAGGCCCCCCATTTTTCACTCCCATTGTGTAGTCAGATCTTCAGCACAGTACCCCTACCTGTGGTTTCTAATAACCTCTGTATTTCAGGACCTAAAGGTTTCCTTTACTTTCTTAAAAGTTCAATAGTTCATTATACAATCATCATTTTAACAAATATTTACACATCTAAACTTCTTTGCTGTGGGAGTGTAACTTCTAACATCCCCCCCAACAAAGATGCTCTCCACCTTTTGGTTATGCCCTAGTTTTACATTATAGTTTGGAGAGACAGGCAATATAGAATATCCTTAGTAAAAAGTGAACTTTAGAACATGCTAGAAGGTGTTAAGTGTTATAAAAAATTAGACTGGGCATGTTGTGATTTTACTAATTTGAGCTGACTCTGATAGAGCTCATTAGGAAGGTAACATTTGAACAGAGACCAAAAACAGGCAAGGGAGTTGCCATCCCATATCTGGAAGAAGAGTGTACCCAGCAAAGCAAAGAGTCCTTGCAAAGGCCCTCAGTCAGGAGCATGTCTGGAATGTTCAAAGAACACAAAGGAAGCCAGCATGACTGGTGGCCAAGCAGAATGAGTAAAACGGACAGCAATAAGAGATGAGATCAGAGAAAAGTAACAGGGAGAGGTAGAGGAGGGTGTTATCAGGACTGGGTAGAAATGTCCTGTAGCGGTTTTGGGTTTTTTTTTTCACTGCTAGGTTTTTCATTATATTTCGTGTAAATTTCTAGTTGTTTCCAGCTGGAGGTCTCACTGACTTTATGGTCAATATGATTGCCCTAAAATATTTCTCCCCCTTTTTTAATAAAGCATCTAGTTTATGAGCTGTGCTTTATTTATTTAATATCAATCCATGACAATATTCTTCTTTTACGTATAAGAAGATGATATCAGAATAGGTTAAGTAACTTGGCTACCACATCTTGTTAGGAGTGAATGCAGTGATCGTTCCACACTAACATATGTTTCCAATTACACTTTCAGTCTCCCTTGGGCAATGGATAGGGCTTCCTATCAGCAGAGATAAGAAACTGACAGAGAGAAAATGAATACGATGGAAACTCAGAAGACTCTCTGGCATTTTTATTTTTCTGGAGCCATCAAGAATAAATCTTATCTCTGAAAGACATCACAAATCTTTCATTATTCACACTGATCATTTTCTTTATTCCTTAAGGTTGCATCATTTATCTAACATTCTCCTCTTTTATGCTCTTACAGCTATTGGATTTTTTCTATAATATAACACTAACTGCTTTGTGCAACAATTTATATGATTTCCTCATTCAAGGGTAAGCACCTTGAAAGCATGAATGGTACCTTAGTGCTACAGACTGAATACACGTGTTCTCCAACATTCATATGTTGAAGCCCTAGTTCCCAATGTGATAATATTTAGAGGTGAGGCCTTTGGGAAGCAATTAGATTTAGATGTAACCATGAGAGTAGCACCCTCATGATGGGATTAGTGCCCTTATAAGGAGGGGAAGGGACCAGAACTTGTCTCTCCTCACCATGTGAGGATATAGCAAGAAGCTGGCCATTTGCAAGCCAAAAGAGAGTTTCTCACCAAAACCAACCAGGCTGGCACCCTGATCTTGGACTTTCCAGCCTCCAGAACTCTAAGAAATAAATTCCTGTTTATAAGCCACCCATTCTATGTTATTTGTTTATATAGCAGCAGTTAGTCATCATTGTTTTCCTATAATTGATGCAGTGTAGGGCTCCAAGTATCCACTCAATACTATTTGTTTAATGAATGATGCTCTATTGAAACCATATCATAATTATAATACTTGATGGATCTGAGGAAGGAGTTCATCGAAATGAAAGGAGGCAGTTGAAGACATATGTCCTTTTTTAAATTTGGCTCGGTGTCATTTTGATTTCCAAAATTTAGACATAATTTAATGGAAACTAATGAGGAAAATCTGCAAAAAATATATTACAGGTGATTGTTTTTCTTCTAAGATATAATTTGAAATTATGTTGTAACTATTTTTATGTGGTTTAATTTTTTTTTTACAACCAGGTTAACAGAATTTCTGCCAACTCGAGTAAATTATGCATATGTTTAAAAAACAATCTAACAAATGATGATTTTTAAAGAAACAGGATAAGACAAAATAACATCCATTCATATATTCAAGTAGCAAAATATCTGTAAAACAGACATTTTCTCAAAGAAAAAAATTTCCTAGAAATCTTATAAATGGACATTTAAAAGATAAAATCTACTCGTTATTTTATTCTAGATGTTTTATTATTTTGAAAAGGAGAGATACACTTTATTCCCCTCATAGTTTTACATAATTTATTGGAATCTTATCAAATGACAATAATGTCTTACATTTACTTATTTTAACCACTAGACACTAATATCAGGCCACTCCTAAGTTGCATGTAGTATTCTATGGCCAAAGAAGAGAGAGATTCTCATTTTAATGACATATAATTATGGCTGTCACATCACCACTCTTTTGGGGACAGTCATAATTTTAAATATTTTGTCCTATCATCATTAAAAACAAGCATTTTCTTATTAGACTGATAGTTCAACATGGGGTGAGACAATATGATAAAATGTTTAATCTAAAGAAGCCAAATAATCCTAACTCCAATATTCCAGTGGTATCCACTTTGGAATATCACCAGAGAACTCAAATTTATTCTCTCTCTCTCTCTCTCTCCCCTTCTCTCTCCTTCTGAAAATAATAGTTATTTTCAAGCTAGAAATTTAGCTAAGAAATTAAAATGTTGGGTTAAAATTACTGCTCCTGAAGAACATTTTGAAATCAAGCCAAAGTGAAATCCTCTCATTTTGTTACACAGAGGCTGAGGTTTTCTTGAAAGTCAGGCATGCCAGATATTTGTGATTTAGATTTCATTTTCAAAAATTGTTCTGTCCATTTAAAATATTTTAAACCAGTAGACTGTGTTTATTTATTTATTTTTCAGATATCAGAATACAAGTTCATCTCTCCTATCATTGAGGACAATACATATAGACTTCTTTTAAATGCTTTATTAATCATGAAAGTGTTAGCATTGCACTAGCTTAGGTCTTCTTTTTCTCCTTTAATTCTGACCTGATACGTGATAGTGTTTTATAGCACAAATTCTGAGTCAGAATTTTTCTCAATAGTGCGTAACTATGATCCACGTTCCCCGATTTCAAATTGTCGTGTCCATCTGCGGAGAGTTTAGTTAAGCTCCTCCAAGGTATTGCTGCCTCGGTGTCCATTTTGTCTGGGGAAACAGCCTGCAGGGACCTTGACATGACATGAGTGCCCCCATACGACATCATGCCTTAGACAGCACCCGCTGCAGAGGCACAAGGAAGTGGAAGTTCCTGCTGTGACTTGCCCAGCAGCCCCTGTGATCGTAGTCACCCCTGCCTCTCAGCACCATTGTGCTTTATATGCTCCGTAGATAAAACCCCCATGGGGGTACCAAAACCCTGCTCTTTGGGTTTGAATTGACTGGTCTGGCCCTTGCCCAGGAACCCTAATAAAGGCATGTGCCCAGGTCCTGTGTTCTCTGAACCCTGCCTTGACGTCCCCATGTGGCTCCTGGAGAGCTGCCAGGTCCTTGCTCCAGGAGCTGTGAGGACTAAATTCTATTTCAATCTCTTTTGCAGTCTGCTGTTGAACTGAGACTCACCTTCCAGTATCTTGTGCTCCACTTAACAAATGTTAATTTAACTAAGTCATAACAAAGTCATAACACCACCAAAACAATTTCAGTCTATGCATTGATTCATCACAATAAATAGATGTGAAAATTGAACTTATTAATACATTCCAATAAAGTATCTTTATGATCTGGTTATTATACTGAATGCCATGGCAGACTTTATGGGGAAGAAAAACATTCTGCTTTGAGAGAGTCTGAAGTTTTTGAATTAAGTAGTCACTCCCTTCCCTCTCTCACTGTGGACCAAATGCAGTTCCCCACACTTTGATGCTGGCCGGACCATATAAACTTGTTTTGGCCAATAAAATTCTAGTGAATAGGATATAAGCAGAGGCTTAAATGTACCCAAGATACTTGGCTCAGCTATGAAATGCTGACAATTGATCAGGAGAACTTCTCTGGGATAGAGACTACCCTTCCTACCTGAGTCCCAGAATGAAAATAGGTGATACAAACCTGCACCCAACTCACAGCTAGAGCCATCTCTGATGACCTACAGACTCCATACCTGGAGTAGAACCATTCTAGTGATCCCATAGGATCACAGGAAAACAAAAAATCTTACTCTTATATGTCACTGAGCTTTGCTTTATTACTTAGCAAGTCTGTGTCAAAAGCTCAGTAAAAACACTTGGACAGACAAAGGGGAAAGGTGGTGGGAGGGATAAATTAGGAGTTTGGGATTAACACGTACACACTATGATATATATAATAGATAATCAACAAGGACCTACTGTATAGCACAGAAAACTCTACTCAATATTCTGTAATAATTTATATGGGAAAAGAATCTGCAAAAGAATGGATATATGTATAACTGAATCACTTTGCTGTACACCTGAAACTTATACAACATTGTAAATCAACTATAATCCAATATAAAATAAAAATTATATTAAGTTTAAAAAAACACTTGGACAGAGTTTGAAAAGTATGACAATAGATCAAATATCAAACATTTTAAAAACAGTTGTAGGAAGGAAGGAAAGAAGACAGAAATGTAGGAAGGTAGGAAGGAAGGAAAGAAGGAAGGAAGGGAAGAAAAACTGGGGGAAGGGAGGAGCAGTAGAATAAATGAGTAAAATGGGACAATTTTTTAATACTTACATTAAATACAAAAAATAAACAAACAGCTAGTTGAACTTTTCAAATACAATCGTAGGGGAAATACTAAAATCAGCCCGGCTTAAACTTTAAAAGAAAATCTTGGAAATTTAACAGAAGTTTCATGATTTTAGCAGTAAATTTATAAGAAAAGGTTTAAGTGATCTGTTGTCATTCTTCAGGTCTTTGTTATCCTAACCACCACAATGTGCTGGTAGGATTAAAAAAAAAGCTGATGTCGCAGTGAAAATTGTCTCTTAGAACTTGTAAAATGAACCTCAGGAAACTCTTTCTATATTTATGCTGTTATATTATTACCTTGTGATGTGTATAGGCTCTGACTTTTAAGACCTTAGTATGTTAATGGCTCCTTCACCTGGGATCCAAAAAAATATGAATTTTCTTTTCCATTAACTCCTAGGTTTCCCAGATTTTTCTGAATTATTAATAACAGCAGCCTCTGCTAACAGTTGCTGTCATCACACATTGATGAAGTACAGATCTGCTTCTAGCACTGTTAGCGGCTGTACAAAGTGAGTTAAAGAGATCTGACCCCTGCAATCTACAAAAAGTCAATCTTGTAGGGAGAACTGTGAGTGACATGACTTAAATGAAAAGATGTTTAAAAAAAAAAACTTGTGAAGCATAAAATAATCATTACACATGAAAGAAAGGAAATTGATTTTTATGTGGTACTAGAGTGTGGGACCTTGAAAAGATTTCATTAACCTAAAGAAAAATTTCAGAGATGTTTTGGAGGAAAATATTTTGGAACTGGAAGACATTGAATAGCTTGGTAAAATAAAGGAAGGTTGGACAGCAAAACTGGTAGAGCAAAGCAGAGGAGGGAAACTTGAGTTAACATCAATCAACTATTATTTATTTAGTGCCTTACAGAATGGCAGGCTTTGGATACTAATTCTTGAATTATTATTCGTGGAAAATAAAGTAGAAGTTTTCGACCTTTATGATTTTCCTGAAACGCCAAAAACACACAGACGTGTGCACAGCCATCCATCCAAACGAAACAAGCATTCTCCTTTTTCAGTAAAATATTCAATCCCCAGTATAATAGGGAAAACAACCATGAGAACCTTTGTCCATTTCACAGTCACTGACAACCTCAAAAGAGAATGATTGCATTAGTTTTGACAGAAAATGAAAGTGTTGATGAAACTTACAGTGTACTAATAGATTTAAGGCGACATCAGAGGAACTTTGAAGATTGGTCTTTGTGTGAAATCTGGGACCATGAAGTTCCTGAAATGTGTCTGCTGCTGTGAACTTGTTTTCACCATATTCCACCGTATCAGAGAAGTACACATAGACGGTGTGTGATTTCTAGCGTTTGTGTTAAATGCTGTTCTCTTTACTGTTTGGAACAAGCGATGTACTGCTAGATTTTGTTGAATCTGAGGTTAATTTCATCCTTAATATTTCCAAACATTTAAAATTTGACATAAATTTTCAGCTTCCCAGAGAGATATAAAACAGAATATTTCATGCACTTACTTGATACAGCATTAAAGGAACTGAAGCCATGAAAGTGTCCTGATGCAATTGGTGAAAATTTATCTTCACAAGGAATTGTCCAATTCATAGTGAAATAGGATTGGAAATAATATTTTCTCCTATAAACCTTACACCTAGCAGACAATACATCTGTTCTATTTGTAAAATTCTGATCTGTACCTACCAGATTGAACCCAACAGCATGTAGGTATTGTTTATGGCATAGACATATACATACACCTTCCCCCAAAGCTGAATAATCACAGTGAACAAATATCACTTATTTGTTTCATTAGCCTTTTCATACTCAAAATATACCAATTACTGTTAGTTTACTTTATGGCTGAAAACATTTAAATATTTGAGATTTAGGTATTTCTCATTTCAATTTGACCAACAAAAACAAAATTTATTTTCCCCTGTCATCCAAAAATACATGCAAACATATACACATATATGTAAATATAAATATCCTTAGTTTTGTGAATATGAATATTAAAATATTTTTATGTTAAATTTCTCTAATCATGAAGTGTATTTCCCAGTGATTGCCACTCTGAGGCTGACAATTTATTTAAAAAAATCAAAAACCAAAACTAAAAAACTCCAAAACTAATGTGAACATTTTTAGTAAGAAAACTGTGCAATGCCCCTGGTGTCACCCCTACGCTCAAACTTCGCGTCAGATTGGTGAACCAGATCAGGGAAAATTTCCTCTACTTTATACTCTTTGTCCTATTATTTCCCAGCATCTTCTTGATATTGACAAATCTGATAACATGCTCTTTCCTGCACCCAACAATTTTCCACACTCTTTTGTCAAGTTGCTTCCTTTCTTTACTTTGCATCTATCCCATTGTTTTACTCATTTCTACTTCCGAAAATTATACAATTCTTTAGATTTTCACAAATCAGCTCAATAAGAAATATCTTATAATCCCTTTGCTCCACAACTGAATAGAGTTTCACCCTTACTGGAAGGCCCAAACTTTCTCTGTATCTCTTTACCTTTTTTTTTTTTTCCACAATCTTCGTACAACAGTTACATGTATAATTGTAGAATAGGTTAGGTTATAAACTTTCAATTTTGGCGTTTTGATTCATTATTCTTGTACCCACAAGCAAACCTTTTTCACTACTAATCACAAAGAAAATTATAACTTACTTTGGTTATGACTTAAGTAAGGAGGGAATAACCAAAATGGGCATTGAGAATACTGATAAAGATATCACTCAGCTCTGTGGAATTATTATATCATGTTGTTTCTAGTGATGTACTGAATGCCAGCTACTTCCTTGCTCCAAACCCTTAACAATGATAACAATGTTATCATAATGATTTTACATATCCATAGCCTCCTATATTTGTATTTATTTGGGAGAACACATATTTTTCCTAAGATGCAAAACATTAATTATAGAGCACATGCCAATAGACAAATTACTGGGATGACTAAATGTTCTTAATGAGGCAATCTGCTGACCTGTGCCTGATTCGGGAAGCCTAAAAGGTTTTAGACCATCCAGCTTTACTTGGTACCATTTTAAGCCCTAGGAGGTGTTGTGCAATGGAAAATTCTCTTCATAAGGACTCCAGGTTAGCAATTTTCTTCCATTCACTACACAAGAAGCACAGAGAATTTAGAAGGTAGACAGCCAGCTTTTATGAGACAGAGAATTAATGACAGCACCTAAATGTTCCTTTCACTTACTAGTGTGATTTCAGTGCACTGGGGAATAGTTAGAAGTGTATTAATGGAAACAGAGGTCAAAAAACGCTTTTACAATTATTACCTTTCACAATATAAAGGGTTTATCTGGCAATACATTGTCCTGGTCACTGTGAGTAGACAAAAAAATTATTTATAGAATGTAAAATTTACATTTAACATGAATGTATTTCTTTGTCAGTTAGTCTGGGTAATGAGTTTTATTATTACTATTTTGTTTTCTGTAAAGTTAAAAAATAAAGTTTGCATTAATCTTTTCAAAGCCAATACCAAGAATGTAAAGTTCCCAACTATGAATTAGTACTTTGCCCATTCACAGCTCTAATATCTTCATCACAAGTCTCCTTAGGTGTCAATATCAGGTGCTTCTTAGTACTTTAGACTGAATTAGACATCAGTTTTGCCCTCTACTAGCTAAATAGCACACTGTCAGCACCCAGTATTCAATTATAAATACTGAAAAATTAAGTGAAAAGGCTAGGAAAACCATGAATTGTGTGGGTCTCACAGATAGATGTATGGAATATATATAAGATTCAGAGAGTCATTCTGAACAAAAGACAACTGGAAACTCCAGGAAAATACTAGGAAACAATGTACATTTAGTCTGTTCAAACGTTTTAGTCACAGGTACCAGGTACCAGTTACTAAATGAGGAAATCAATGTTGCCTCATTTCAGTCTTTGACTGGAAGATTACTTGTTTAGAGACTTCTTTGGGAGAGTGGGCTGCAAAACAGATGCTGATGGCCAAGTTAAATGTAACATAATTCCTTAATGTCTTTCCTCCATTACAGATATTATCTAGTATAGGAATGTAGTAGCCAGAGACACAAAAAAACAGGTTCCGAACCCACCTGCCCATTACACAAGTGTGGGGCTTCAACTGTCTAGATTCAGAATTTGACTCCTCTGCTTTTTTACCAATGATATCATGTTCAATGATCAAGTTCAGAATAGACCATGGTGTGAAGGCTTTAAACATTTCCTCCCCACATAAGATTGTAAAATTGTCCACTCTCTTTTCTTGTAGTAAGTCTTTGAGTGTGTTAATTAAATTTACTTTGATGATGAGATGATGTCCAGAAGGGATCATTTTGAGATGTGTTAGAAATGAGGGACGGAAAAACGAATGATACAACATTGTCAACATGGTCATTGAGATGAAAATCTAGTGAAAGATGAAACATAGAAAGGCAATCAAAATACGGGATGATTAATGCTATACATGAGAAATGCATGTATAAGGGAAACCCAGTCCAGAACTACAGATTCTGACAGTTCTCAGAGAACATGACCTCCAGTTCAGAACTAAAGGATGAGTAGACAATAGCCTGGTGAAGGAAAGAGGGGAAAGAGTTGGAGAGAGAAAACAGTCTGAAGGGAGAACGTGTTTTCATGCAAATAGAAGGCACTCTGTATGGCCAACATGACATGTCAGAAATAGAAATGGGCAGAGAGAAACTGAGGTATAAGACAGAAGCAGATTAGGAAGAGAAACATAAATCTTTTTAAAGGTGTTGGACCTTATTCTGAGGGCAATATGGGGCTTCTTTAAATGTCTTAAATAGGGAGTGATATGACTGGAGGATCATTTCGGCAGCAGCAAAGGGAGGGGCCAAGGCTGGAAATATGGTGATAGTTGAGTAGGCTGTTCTAGTGCTCCGGCAAGAGCTAATGGCGGCCTCTAGGATGGTTTCAGGGGAGACAGAGGAGCGCGAATGGACAGAAGTATTTAGGATGAGGTACTGAACTGGGCTTGATTAGCACCTGGCCATAGAGTGGGTGAAGGAGAGTGAGGCATCAGAAGTAACACCCAAGTTCCTAACGTCAGCACACTATGTGTACTGAGTCTAATAATCTGCACTTCGTTACGGGTGAGAGTCAAGTCTGATAGAGGCGAGAGCCTCATCGATCCAAAATAAAAGGCAATGGTGATGATTCCCAAGGGTGAACCAAAGTTTTCTCACAATTCTTTCTGGGGAAGGAGGTTTCAAAACGTTCTCCCCAAGCCATTCTCTATCCTTCCTTAACCCTCGGACAAGTGTGAACATCTGCTGCTCATTTCAGGCGCTGGCGCTTCTGTCACTCGAGGGTACAAGACTGTCAGGATGGATAGGAATATGCCCTGTCTTTCAGATACTTGAGGCTAAATGTAAATTTAGAACAATTGATCAAAGGTTTTAAAAAAAGAATTCATTTTACCTTCCTATTTCCTTCTCAGTAGTTTGACTATTACCGATACAATGTATAGCTTCCTGAAATGTTCATTTTATCCCCCCTTCTGCTTCTCTTCATTTAATTAAGTATTTGTTGAGCATCTGGTATACAATAGGAATAATCATGAATGAATATTCATGATTTCCTCCTGAGGGTGCTCACATATAATTCTTACCTATACAGATCGCAAGTAAAACACCTATAACAAAAGTACTTATCTCCACATTATCTGGTACAGGAAGACTGAGTCTAGATCAAAACAAGTTAGGAGGGCAAGCGAGAAGAATTCAAAGAAAATGTCAGCTACCGAAAAAAAAAAAAACAAAACAGCAATCTGATCTTGTTCTGTGTCTGGTCGAAAAGAAAAACACTGAGTAGCAGACATAATTTAGAGAGGTTGGCTGGCTGACAGACAAGGATTCCGGCAATGGCCTTGACTCTCATAATCCCCCCTCCCCAGTAGATACCACTCAGTCGGTACCATTCCTTCCTTTACTTTTATTTATTATGGGATGTCTATGAGTGTTGTCTGATCCCATCTCACAGACCACAGTGCTTGGTTTAAGAGTGTAAAATAGGGACAAAACCACCCCCTCAGAATTTTCAAACTGGAACTGAGAGAGGGAAACTTCTTTTTTATGAGACGCTGGAAATATGTGAGCCCAATGCTGGCCAAAGATGCTCAAACCTTGAGCTTCTTTTTATGGAAGAAGCCATGTGTAATAGGAGAACATAAACCCTCTACACATGAAGGTGAACAATGTTCACGTGTCTGGTCAGTTTCTCTGAGCTGTTCCCATGCATACTTTTGTACATTGCCTAATAATCGCTGTATTTATTACCTGAGTTTATTCTTTGTTTTGCCCATGTAATCAAAATTGTTCTTCCTTCTGTATGTGGGGATCTGAGCAGTCCTGAAGCTAATCAGTCAAAGCCCACATGTTCAACAATTTCTATGAATGAGAACTGCTTCCACTGCTTACATTTTGAGGTGATTTTGAGATTCAAATGTGGTTCCTTTGTTAGATGCACAGTAAGTATGTATGCTTCAGGTATGTATATGATCTGGCTATCTAAATAAGTAATCTGGAAAAAAAAAGTGGAAACAAGAATTAATAATATTTCCAAAAGTTTCTTGCAAAAGAAACAAACTTGTAAATTCAATGAACATCAATCACAATTCAGATGAACCTTAGGAAAAAAAGATTTTTACTGTACCGGATCAAGCACATGTTTGCTTAAAACGTTTCTTTGCCCATCTCTTTAATGATACAGAAATCCTTTTACAGAGCTTTTGGTTACTTGTCCCCATTGTTGAGAAGTCCTAGATCAGTAAAGTTTCTACTAGAAGGTGTCACTCGTTCACCATATAGTTCTGTGTTCATTCTCTTAATACGATTAACTGTTTCTAACTGAGCTATCTCCCTGTAATTTCATTTCTTTCACGTTCTCTCTTGCGTCCAAATGCTAGACTATCTCTCCCCTCTCTCCAGCAGCGCCGCTTCCCTGCAACACCTTTCTGGGATAACCAAAGAGCAATTGATGACGTAGTTCACTACAATCCTTCCATGTTGGAAACATCACCATCTCCTTCATTCACCTCATAGATTTATTCCTTTACGCGGCTGAACAGGTATTGCTTTCTATTTTTCAATTTTGTTAGTACTGGAAATCTGAGGGTAAAATAAAACAAAAGTTAAGATTATATAGTACAAAATTAATTACCTTACAGATGTCTCTAGGGAATATAGGAGGAAGACTCGGAGAATATGGACTATGGCACTTTTTCATGCATTTTTTGTAATTGTGTTTGGGTTTTTTTTACTTGTGGAGTAAAAACTAATTCCTAAAAAAGGGAACTAATTCTCAACGTTTGAAAGTAGGAAGGTGAATATTATAAGCATTCTTATGTCAATGCAAAAATTATGTATGAATTTCAAAGCAGCGGCAATGAGGTATGTTAAGTTCTCCAAGTCTTCAGATACCATTTCAATCTTTAACTACTTTGGTTTCCTCTTTAACAGAGACTGCTGAAGTGATCATCAGGGACAATATACCGATTTATTTTCATTTCAAAGCACTGGAAAATTACACAGCCTACATGGAGGGCTCTCTTACAGCTGTGAAGGAAGTGGAAGACTGACATTGGTGTGTCACAGAAGTACGGGCAGAAACCTCAAAATTAAGCTGGGATTTTGAGAGTAGAAACCTGGACCTCATCACACTGTGACATCAAAATAGCAATGTATAAAATTTACCCTTTTTTTTTTTTTTTGGCGGTACGCGGGCCTCTCACTGTTGTGGCCTCTCCCGTTGCGGAGCACAGGCTCCAGACGCGCAGGCTCAGCGGCCATGGCTCACGGGCCTAGCTGCTCCGCGGCATGTGGGATCCTCCGGGACCGGGGCACGAACCCGTGTCCCCTGCATCGGCAGGCAGACTCTCAACCACTGCGCCACCAGGGAAGCACTAAAATTTACCTTTTTGAAGGCTAATTCACGTAAATAATAAGTTTATCATGTATCCTAATTTCATTCTGTTTCATTCCTGGCCGTCAGGAAAATACAATTTTTAAGAGATTTAAAAAAATCATTTCTCACATGTAACTAAGTGCTTAATAGATAAAAGGAAATACATGCATTATATTCTTTTCTGAAAGTAATATTAATTTTAACTTTCAAAATTTTGGTGGTCCCTCTTTTGTGAATCATATCTATGTCAGGAGGGGTGACAGTAAAGTTGGCATACAAATTGACAGGCTAAACTATATTTCTTAAGCAAAACAATTTCTTTAAAATAGTATCATTGTTTTTGCCAATGTCTCTACTACTGGTTGTTTCATTCTGTCTTAAGATTCTGCTTTTATAAACTCACTCCTGTACAGTACACACAATTTTGAAACTAAAGAATGCAGAAGCTTATGGTCTAGAAAGAATAACATGAATTCAATGAAGATGAATACAAAGAAATGCCTATTTGAGGAATTTAAAATTTAATTTTAAACTTAAAAGTCTAGTACTTATAATTATTTTTGAATTTTCTGTTAAGTATGATAATAATAAATTTCTTTTGAGTAAAGGCATTTTCTAAAAGATTCTGCTTACCTAGCAAGCAAGCACATGCAAACAGAACAGTACAACATCACTGCTATGGCAACTAAATCTAAAAGTTCTTATTGTGGTTCTGAAGTGGAAATTGAGCCAAAAGTGAAGGAACAGCATAAAGAGAAAAAATCTGCTATGTTACTCCAGAGAGGTTAAGAGATTATTAGAAAAAGATATAAAGAACAGGATTTGATGAATGAGAGAAAGCAGGTAAGGTTGGCAATAATACCAAGGAGATCTGAATTCTAAGCCAAAATATATTCAATTACATTCGGTTCAAATGTGAACCTTAAGGGCAACCTGTATAAATGTGTACTGACAATCAGATGGGAATGAAACATAATTTTTAATATATTACCATGTGGAGTTTTAATCCTGTAGGAGATAAGTCTTTCTGGTCAGTTTCACAGGAGCATGGATTTTTTCAGACGCACATAAAACTGAAATGTATATATTTAAAAAATATTTACCTTTACTACTTCTAAAACACTTGAGCACTCTTGCAGTACAAGGCATCGAACAAAAAAGAAAAGAGCGAATGAAGATGGTCGTGAAAGAAAATTAAGAAAATAAGTACATGAGGAAACTCAGGGTAAGAAAAG